>NC_081564.1:32989580-33250555 GCF_022355385.1 Mustela nigripes | reverse complement strand
CATCCATCCATCCATCCATTCATCCACCCATCCTTCCATCCATCCATCCACTCATTCATCCACTCATCCATCCACTCCATCCATCCATCCATCCATCCATCCATCCATCCATCCATCCAGTATTGATTACACACCTATTATGGGTTGGACACTGCCAAAGTCCTTCATATTACAATATAGAACAAAAACTACACAAGACCTTCCATCATGGATCTTAAAGTTCATTGGAGGATATAGAGAAATAAATAGGCAAGTACAATTTTGTGTGAGAAATGCTCTGCTAGAGGGAGTATTGTGAGTTATTCAAGCTTGCATAAATGAACCTTTTCCTTCTTGGTCTTTAAATTCTTGCTTAGATTTTTACTTTCCCTGAAGGGCACTCTGCTAAAATTATTTCTTTTGACATTTGGCATTATTCTCTCTCTATCTCTCCCTCTCTCTGATACACACACACACATACACACACACACACAGCTATTTTCAGGGAAGATTTTGTGAGATGTGGAATGGAGGGCTCTCACTTCTCTCAGATCCTGTACTAGTACTCAGAGCCTAGGGAGACAGTTCCTGGATGAGGAGAGCTGTGTGCTCACATGGGCACAGTAAGCAGTGCCAAGGTGGGTTGCCCTCCCCTAGTCCTCGGGGTCATGGGCACGGCATGAGGGTCTGAGGGGAGAGGAGAAATGGCAGGTGTGGCTGGATGTCTGGCTTGGGAGCATGGGACATATCCTTCGGAGGGTCCCAGGGGTACTCAGCGATGGGGGTGCTGGAGATCCTGCCAGCAGACTTAGGCTGGGGTGGGGGGTGTCTGCTTTGCACACACTTCCTCAGCTGGATCCTAGGGCTCCTATTGGCAGAGGCCACCTCTGAGATGTCCCATCCTTTGTAGACTTCATAATATTGCATATACATGCCATGTTCTCGGAAACAAAGAATCCGTGATTTCTCTCTGGCTTGTGGAAGTGTCCACATGGATCTGGGTTGGAAGTGTGCCATTTGTCACTTATTAACTGTGGCTTCCAACCAGTGACCCCTTATGTTTTTGAAGTCCACCCATCCTTGCCTTATGTTTTTGGCTTGAAGTCTTGCCTTATGTTTTTGGCTGCCACACCCTGGTAACTAGACTTGGCTCTGAGCTGAACTCGTTTCCTGCCCCCAACCCCCTGCCGCCATCTTGAGGTGTCTCATTCCTCCTGTCATCAGGGGCTTGCTCAGAGGGGCAACCCCCTTTCAAACCCTTCTGTTACCTCAGCTTTCTTTTTAGAATATCAGGAGAACTTTGTCTTAGCTTCCCCGTGAGTGCTTTTCATTTTTCCACCTTTGATGAAGGCTATCTCTGCACGGGGCTGACTTTCCCCATGGTCAGCAGGGACTGTGAGGGAGGAAGTGGGCATCATTGCTGAGGACGCTAAATCGAGGAATGCGATGCTTTTTTAGCAACCTTCTCCTCTGCAGGGACCACTTAACACAGGGGACTCATTTATCTAACCATTTCTGTCCACGTCAAGGCAGCCTGTCACTCAAGATTAAAAATTCCTCTTGGTGCCACACAATAGAAACCACTGGGACAAGGGTTTACCTTCTGAAATGATATTTTGAAGTCCTTCAGCCTCTTGGCAATGCCAAGCCCACCTCCGACTTTCACCGTAGAGTCCTTTCTTTTAAGAGAACAAGCCTAGCACTCTGGGCTCGTAGATCCTGGCTGCAAAGAGCCACAGAGGAAAACCAAGAAAACAGCAAGCTCAAGTCTCAGCATCAAAACCGCTGAGCATTTTAAAAAAGCATCTCAATGGACGTAATTACAGCTCCCGCATCATTCTGGCTGTTGCTGGTGCTTTGGGCTGTAAACCTCACTCTGACATCATTCTGATCCCCCCTTGTTTATTTAGTCGGTCTCTGAGGGCAGGGAGCATTGATCTCAATGAATCCACGCACCATATATCTAGCTCACAAGGCCTGCCGCCTGCCCGCTTGGAGTGGGCACCCAGCCACCTTGCCTGGCTGGATGCTCAGGTTCGAGAGGAGAACATCGTGCATATTGGGTGGGGGGAGCGGATTGTGCCTGCTGTCTCATCTCAAGGGGAGAGTCCTTGGCATGATTGGCCCCAAATTCCACTCGGCCAGTGTGATGGAAACTTCTCAGCATCCCAGACCTGTGCCACCCGGTGTGTATGCACAGAGAGTTTTACCCCACAGCGTCAAAATGCCAATATCTGTATAGACCTCTGTGGGGAGTAAGATACTTTCACACCCATGGTTTATTTGATTCTCAGAACGATCTGTGAGGTAGCCGGGGCAATTACCAAATGCAGGATAATTAGAATTTTTTGGTGGTAAGCTACAGAAACCAGGTTGGCTAACTTCGGCAAAGAGTATTATTTATCGGGAGGATATAGGGAACTCACATAATTGAAGGAACAGCTAAAGAGCCAACCTGAGACAAATCAGCTCATTGTGCCCTTCCTTGGGACCCTATGGTTAAGAGTTGAGGATCTGGGGGCACCTGGGTGACTCAGTCAGTTGGGTGTCTGCCTTTGCCTCGGATCATGATCCCAGGGTTCTGGGATCAAGCCCTCCATCAGGCTTCCTGCTCAGCAGAGAGTCTGCTTTTCCCTCTCCCTCTGTCACTGCCCCTGCTTGTGATCTCTCTCTCTCTCTGTCAAATAAATAAATAAAATCTACAAAAAAAAAAGAGTCAAGGATCCGGAGACAGAGTGTCATGGGCCCAGGTATGGTCAGTACCCCGTGTAGGGAGAATCTTTCCTGACAAAGACTGGTCAAGACTCAGCAGGGCCGGGTATATTGGGACCGGAAGCTAAGGAAGGTGAGTCCCCAAAGTGAATCTGAGATGCTCTCACCAAAGGATTATGGAGGCTGGTGGGTCAAAACCAACAGTGTCTACCACTGTCCCCATTTCACAGATGAAGAAACAGAAGTGCCAAGAACTTCAGCGATGTAGCCAGAGAGCCACACAAGGGAAACGAGGCTGCCGTTTAAGCCGTCCACTTCAAGTTGGATGAGCTTCTGGTACCCAGAGCCTAATTCTGTTAGTTGATGCTATCAGATTAAGTTCAATTTAATTTAACCTACTTCTGATTTTATTATGGAGACAATATGAAAGGAAAGACTGCTTTGAGAAGAATCACCCATCATTCCATCAGTGTAATGTTTGCCTGTTTCCTCCCCGATTTGTGCTCAGTGTGTTTTCTTTGTCACAAGGCTTCAATCCCAGTGTCCATACACTGTCCCCGCTCACCGGTGAGGTTCCTTGGGCTGGTAAATTCTGTTGACTTTGTTAGTTCAGGTGCAAATAGCAAACCACTGGGGTGTGTAAGTTATACCAGTGGATATTTAGAAGGACAAAGGTGGCCTTTTGCGCAACATCTAGAATTTGTCTTGACGCTGTATAATGGAAACCATCGGGATGAGCACCTAAATTCTGAAAGTATGTTTTGAAGTCAAAGTCGTGCTTTTGTTGAGGCGAGTGAACAGGCTTCTGAGCTCTGGGTGCCTTATAGCATAGCTCTGTTAGTGGGCTTTTCTATGGACAGAGTAGCCAATGTGAAAACAACACAGATCAACACTGAGGGCCTTCCAGACCTCTCTTTAATTATAAGATCCCGGAGAAGGCAGAGCAGATGGCTACTGGAGACACAGGCCTGAGGGTCACGTGATAAATCCATCAAGAGCCTGGAGAACTAAGTCCACTTTCCCCGATTCTGGTGGTTCTGGATTGGGTCAGAATCAGTTCACTCCAGGTGCGTGGGGCTGCTTTCCAGATGACTGCACAGCGAGTGTGGGTCCCTCAATGAGCAGGTCTCTCTCCTGTACGGTGAATGCGACGGCAGGAGTGACCTATGACCAACAGATGGAGGTCTGAGGGGTTGGAGGGTGTGTGGAGGGCTCAGTGCTATGAGATCCCTGATGGCTAGAATCTGGGGACACTGGGGAGGTCCATGTTTAAGCTGCCAGCTGCGTTTCTGTTTTCTAGATGGAAGTTAGGATAGTCTTTGCAGTTATCTCTTTGTTTGGTGGGGGGTAAAAGACTTCAAAGGTCCCCTTGGTTGAGTGCTCAAGTTCATCAGGGAGCACCTCACAGCTATATAAAGGAAAAGAACGTTATCCTGGTGTGCTATATGGTTCTTGCCTATGACCCAGCTGAGCGAGCCATGCCAGATCTGGGCAAGAATCAGGTGAAGTTTACTGCTCTACCCCCAGATACCTTTGGTTCCCATGCACCCTGGGTAAAGGGTACCTGTCCCCATGGGTTGGCCAAGTGTGGGGACAATAGTCATGGAATCACACGGTACTCTGCTAGCTAACATCTCAATGGCCTGGGCTCTAGGCCCAACGGCCTGGCTGAGTCCTTTCTTTCTTTTCCCATGTCGGAGGAGCCCATCTAGTGGGAGTGGTTCTCTTGGCTCCTGGCTTGGGACTTTGGGGGAATTGCCTGGGCCACTGCCCATAGGATGGTGAGTGGTTATTCTTATTTGTTGATAATCAGATATTACTGGAGCCTTATTAAGGGAGGAAAATATGCATTTCTGGCCCAGTTCTTACAAAAAGAAGTTTTTGAACTTAATCTGATAGCATCAACTAACAGAATTATGCTCTGCACATTGTTACTCTGACTACAAAGCTGGTTTGGGACAGGGTATATCTTTTCCCTCTTGCCGATCTTTGGAAAGGTAGAGCCCCCGGATTCTGGAGAGGGGCGCCCATGATGTGTTGCTGGAAGCTGCTCTTCTTCTTTTGTTATTATTATTATTATTTTTAAAGATTTTATTTATTTATTTGACAGAGAGAGATCACTAGTAGATGGAGAGGCAGGCAGAGAGAGAGAGAGGGGAAAGCAGGCTCCCTGCTGAGCAGGGAGCCTGATTATGGGCTCGATCCCAGGACCCTGAGATCATGACCTGAGCCGAAGGCAGCGGCTTAATCCACTGAGCCACCCAGGCGCCCTGGAAGTGCTTCTTTCTCTTTGGGACACTCACAGAGCAGGTGGGAAGCTCGCAGAGATTAGTTGAGGACCCACCCAGTGAAAACTGCGCTGTCCCTCCCAGGCAAGCCGAGGTGTGTGGAGGGTTTGGGTCCTTGGACCTGTGTCTAGCGTGCACTTCTAAGATTTGTCTTTTCTGTTTTGTAAATTTCACCTCTTACCCCAATCCCTCAATTCATTTTTATAGAAGTTACAGCCTGGCCTCAGTGTTGGGGAAACTGAGGCAGAGTCCAGGCTGGGGGCAGAGGTATGGGAAGACCCACATGGCTTGGTGAAGGCATTGTGTTATGGAGGAGGTGTTAGTGACAGGACAGCTGGTGACAGTTCAGCGGGCTGACAATAGCAAATCTGGACTCCATGAGCTGCGTGCATGTTCTCTGGGATTGTTGGAAGCAGGTAGGTGGGATGGAACTTGCGCCATTGCTCTTTGACTTTAATTAAGGGACATCTGAATAGCATAGAGCCAAAGGGACACATGTCCTGCAGACTGCCACCCTCTGCTTCACTTAGTTCTGTGGCCGCTGGGCTCTGTATGGTCCCCTGAACCATTTCACTCTCTGAGGATCCCGCAGGGCTATGCGTCACCTCTTGATCCTCTTGATCCTCTACTGTGTCCCCAGGGTTCCACTTCCTCTGTGGTGACAGGTCATGGTGACACCAGCTGTGTGTGGAGGGAAAGGCAATCAACCATGCACCACTCTCACATCTCTGGGGCAAAACTCCAGGCCCTGTCCCCCACCTCCCAGACAACCTGAACCTGGGCTAGGGCGACCACAGCACCAGAGAGAAGAATCTTTTGCCGGGATTGTACTTAGAGAGGCTGGGTCTCCTGAGCTGCTTATGCTGTAGGATGCCCCAAAGCCAAAGATGTCGACAAATAAATTCATTAAAAGATAATTGGTTTTCATGTGCACCTGAATGTTTATAGCAGCAATGTCCACAATAACCAAACTATGGAAAGAATCTAGATGTCCATCATCAGATGAATGGATAAAAAAGATGTGATATATATATATATACACACACACACACACACAATGGAATACTATGCAGCCATCAAAAGAAATGAAATCTTGCCATTTGTGATGACATGGATGGAAATAGAGGGTATTATGCTTAGAGAAATAAGTCAGTTGGAGAAAGACAACTGTCATAAGATCTCCCTGATATGAGGAAGTGGAGATGCAACTTGGGGGGTTTGGGGGGGTAGGAAAAGAATAAATGCAATAAGATGGGATCAGGAAGGAGACAAATCATAAGAGACTCTTAATGTCACAAAACAAAACAAAACAAACTGAGGGGGGCCGGGGGGAGGTGGGGAGGGAGAGGGTGCTGGGGTTATGGACATTGGGGAGGGTATGTATTATGGTGAGTGCTGTGAAGTGTGTAAACCTGGTGATTCACAGACCTGTACCCCTGGGGCTAATAATAAGTTATATGTATATAAAAAAATAAAAAAAATTAAAAAAAGATAGTTGTTTTCTGCTGTAAGATGTGGAGTCATGTGTTCCCACTGTGTCGAGTGATATTTTGGATGTTTATTTTTGTTTGTAAACTCTTATTCCACAAATAATTTTAAGTCCATTTATAAAGCTCTTACAGTGCAAAGGAAAAAGCAGTTGCAAGAGTTAGAGTGGACGGAGAACAGAGGCTGAAATCAAGGAGATGGAAGCCAGGACTGGGTGATGCCTCCCTTCCAAGGGAAGGGCACCCAAGCCACTGCCTGCAGGGGGCACGGCCCTCGGGGGGTGGGGGTCTGCCTTTCGACTCTGTTGGTGAGACTGTTGAACATCTCTGTTCACTTGCCTACGGGGTTTTTTCAGAAAAGGGAGAAACGCTCTGTACTCATACACGGAGCTGCCTCCACTCCTTCTCTGTGCCCTGCTGTCTCTGGTCTTTTTTTTATACCATCACACCTGTTCACAGTCGAGATCCACCATGCTATGGTTTCAACCAAGGGCTCGTGCATCGAAGACTCTTGCTTTGCTGTCTTTGAGGAGCTCTAGGCTCCCAATTCCAAACCCACTGCCAGATGCTCCCAGTTCTAGGCCCTGCAAACATCTCACAAGGATCGTGTCCCAAGCAGGACAGGGCTGTGTTTCTGCAGCTCTATTCTCTAAGCAGGGGAATGACAGCTTCTGTCTGGATTGCCCCACATCCCTTCTTTTCCAGTCTGCGGAGTTACTATTGATCTTTCAAGTCCTTCTCAAAGGTCACCATCCCTCTGCCTCCCTCTCCTCTGTGTCCCCGTGTGTCCCTGGACCCCTCCTGATGTCACTGAGCCATGGGCCACCGTGATCCTTTATTTATGTCTTATTCAAGAGCTTGTTTTCACTACATATGTACAGATACCAGGGTCCAGAGCAGAGTTTAGGACCTAGGAGATCCTCCCTAACCGATTGTTTGTGGATGCAGGAGTGGGCAAGGTGAACTCCGATTGGCTAGAAAATTGTTGGTCACTGTTACTGAAACAGGAAGGTTGCGAGGGCTTCGCTCAGGGGAGCGAAGTTGTCACGTCGGTGGGACAAGAATGTCTTCAGGAGAGAGAAACAGGGAAGTCCTTCAGCGATGATAGTAGCAGAGGCAGAGCATGGTACGGGTTTTGGTTTCTCATCTCTGGGAAGAGCTACAGAAAACTGATACCGCGTTCCAAAACTTAGCCGTCAAAATCACTCGGCCTTATTGTGGTAAAAGTTTGCCTGTGGCTGATTTAAGGCCTGGCTGTCTTCACCTCTGAAACATCCCAGAAGCTCTTGGAGCTGGTTGTGTTCTGGGAGATTACTCAAAGCCAGACCTGTCTAAGCCTGGGAAACACTAGGGCTCGATTAAGTGAAGCATTGATAGATAGGTTACAAATGGAAAGGAAAAACTGAGAACGTTCGATGCAACATGAAATACTTCTGTTTCTCAAAAACTTACCCCACATTATGCAAAATGAGCTACGGAAACGGTTGCTGCACTCACTTTGGGAGGGATTGTGGTCGATGGTGAAACAAGTTCCCTAAAAAAAAAAAAAAAAAAAGAAGAAACTATTGGAAGCCTGATTCATCTTTAAAATACTAACAATGACTTCAAATATTTAAGGAGTCTTAAAATATTTATGATGTATTTTAGACTTTTTGATGGGCAAAGTCCCAAAGAGAAGCAAATAAAGCAGTTAAGACTTCCCCAGCGTGGACACAAGTGGAAAAGGGTGTTATTACCCCCGTGACAGAATCATGAAAAGCTTGGACTGAGCTAATGCTCAATCTGGCGGCCAGAAGGGAATTTCAGGAGGGATAGTAAAATGTTTAAATGTACCGAGTAGAACAGGGTTTTATGGGCTGTATCATGATAAATACGCGGAAGAAGGCTAAATGAGGGGTGCTACGTTGCGTCTGGGTGACCTCACTCAATCTCGTGGCAATGGCAGAGCACTGCATTTGGGTGGACTGCCAGTTCCGTGGCTCCGTGGCTTTGGCAAGCGTGGATGCAATCACTCGCCTGTCTGCATTACCCCAGAGGGGGACACACGGCTGAAATGTATTTTTAGGAGGTAAAAAACCTCATCATTGGTCGTTTTTATAAGCACAGGCTCTCATTTTATATCGGAATCCCTCTTGAAGGTGAGGAGCATGAGCATTAAGTGGGGACTCACGTTTCCAGAGCATCGGCCCTATTAAATGCATCCCCATTTGATGCATGTAACTTCACGAGCTCATGTTACCGTCTGAGTGAGAATTTTCAGGAATTCTGTCAGGGACACCTTGTGCTGGACAGAAGAAAGAGGGTGCCAGAAAAGGACAGAAGGGTGACAGGTCTGTGGTGGGGGACAGACCCAGCCCCCAGGGGATGGATGATGAAGCAGCCACCGGGGTGGGGAGGGGGTGTCCAGAGGATGAGAAAGGGCCGTTGTGCTCCAGGTGGGGATAATCTCAAGGGACAAGGTCAGAACTTGCCTGTGTACTGGAGCCTGGCTCCAGACCCCCTCCCTTCCACCCCCAGACCATACCTGTGTCTTTCACTGCCTTCTGAGCTCTACGGGGTGGGAGCAGCTTCCATTCTCTCTGTTACATTCAGGATTTCATCTCAAGCATGGGGCTGGGGCTCCCAAGGAGGTGGAAATCGAGAAGAAGAGTTCAGAGGGTCCTCTGGGGACCAGGTATCCACTGTATCTGTTGCCTTCAGGGGCCAATTTCTCTCAGGCTCAAAGTTTTTCCTTCTTCTGATTGGTAGCTACAATCTTATCTCTTGACATGAGCTAAAATAATAGTCCCCTCCAGAACTGGAGTGTATACAGAGGGACTTCAGGCAGACAGTGCCAGGAAGGGAAAGGGAAAGTCACCCCCATTGGCAGAGTACCTCTGGGTGCCCAGGGTATTTGTCCAAGGGACAGTGTGCTCAGGGAAGGAAGCAAGTACACTTCCATGCACGGACACATCACATTCTGAAAGGATCTTGCCAGGGAGCACTTTTGACCTCCCTGTTGTATAGATGAAAAAACAAATTCTAAGGGAAGTTGAACAACGTGCCCGCGATCACATAGCTGAGGGGCTGAGCTGGTTTTCGACTCAGACCTGTCTGGTTTTCATGTCTGCACGTTATCTTCTGCCCCAGGACCAGAAGGGGCATTTTTAGGACTTGGGGAATAATCTCAAACCTCTAATTCATAGTGAAATATCTTGATGAAATTTAAGAGAAGGGAAATTGGGCACAAGCCCTGAAAATTACCTTGGCTCAGCTGCCTTCAGGACAGTCACTCCATGGAAACAAATAGAAGGATATATTATAAACCACAGACCTGTCCATCCTGGGCTCTGGAGTAATGGATGATCAGCTCAGGCTCATCAGCTCAGCTGGGGCTTGACCTTGTGGTTGTGGGACACGTGTTATGTAGGGCAGTCTGCCAGATAGGGGACTTGTAGGGCTTTCTAGATAATTCAGCATCCCTACAGACCAGTGGGCGTTGGTTTTGCCATATGCTAAATATTTAGTTCTGTTGCTTTCATTGATAGGACAGGGCTTGCTATTTTGTATCTTGGCTATTGCAATAATATCTGGAATAATCAGCAGAATGCATTAATTAATTCAACAAATATTTGCTGAGTGCCTACCATGTGCCAAACACTGGGCTCTGTTTGGAGGGGAGCAGTGCGTGCTCTGGAACAGCAACTGTCCAGTAGAAATTTCTATGATGACAAAAATGTTCTTATCTGCCTTGTCTAATATGGTAGTTACTAGACCCATAGGCCTGGTATGACTGAGGAACTGAGTTTTTAGTGAATTTTAATTAATTTAAGTTTAAATAGCCACTTGTGTCCAGAGGTTGCCATATTGGACGGTATGTGTCTAGATTGGTCTTGGGTTGTATTTTGAAAAATTACAAAAAAGAAAAACATTCCATAAACTGGAAACATACGTTTGTAAAACCTGGAGTAAAATTGTACATTATGCACTAATAATGTTTATAATAACTTTCGGGAGTAGGTTTGCTGTGTATTGATTTATTCAAAGACATTTCGGTGGTGCTATCTATGTACCAGGCACTACACTAGGTCCTGGAGGGAAGGGAAAATGGTGTGGAATATGGAAGTCCTCATCCTTGCTCTGAAGAAGCTCCCAGCTTTGTAGGTAAGTGCCTCTATCCACACACGAGCAATTACACAGCCACACACATAAACACCAGGGAACCGACTGCCGGGTGCCCCTCGACAAGTACGCCGCAGTCCCAGGTGGCCGACACTTCCATTCATCAGAGTCAGACAGCAGGGTCCTGAGGAAAATGGACATTTCTTTTTGAGAACAAAGAAACCATTCCTGGAAGTCCCCCCAGCCTCCTTCCTGTCATATTTTCTGGGCCTTAATTTCAGCACATGTCCACCCTGGCAAGAGGAATGGATTACCACGACTGGCTTGGACTAGATTTATTCCCGTGGGTTCCTTCTGTTATGGGTGGGTCCCTGAACAAAATCCGGGTTCTGTTGGCAAGGACCCGGGGTGGTTGGAAGGGAGGTTGAATAGGCAATCGCTGTCTGAAAAGTTCCCATCCTCTCAATCAGAAAGGGCTTCTCCAGTCCCCGCGCTGCATTCCTTCCTTTGTCGCAGCAATCAACGTGTGGAGTGTGATAATGTGTTTGCTCAAGGGCCTGATTTCCTGCGAAGGATTGGGTGCCAACAACGCATTTTTCTCTGTTAATCATGAGCTCACTGTTGGACAGGCTTTATTCATCATATCTTTGAAAGCGCGACACCCAGCCCGGTTCCAGCCGTACTAAGAGCTCAGTAAGTATTTGTGGGACTGGATATGCATTTATCCAAGTACCATTCCCATCCTCTTTCTTGATTTACTCTTTCAGAGACTACACCTGCTGGTCTGGCTTGCAGCTGGAATCGGAGAGGAAAATCTATTTCCGTGAACGGAGAAGTGTCAGAGGGAGCAGGCACATGGCCGCTGGAGCCTGCAAACAGGCTCACGAGAGTCACTGTGGGATGAGACTGCAGTTAGAGGCTTTGGACAACGAACCAGTCCACCAAACGTAAGGTAGTTACGCGGCGCCTTTCGCGCAGAAACTTCCAAGTGGATGCAGGAATCGAAGCCTTCGAGAATCAGAAGCTTGCATCAGGACTGGATGTGGGGATCAAAGCTGACGTGACTGACGCTTGGAACAGGTCTCTGTTAATTTACATGCAGCATAAAAGCAATCTTATCTAGAATCCTCCATTCATAGTCCTTGTGATTTTCTCTCTTTATTTGCACCTCTTCTCTTCTGCCTGGCTTCCTAACTCCTGGGTATTTGAGTCCGGGACATCTGTAACTTCTCAGCTGGGATGTTTATGGGGTGTCAGATGCCTACATATCGAGAACTCTTCCTGTCTCGGGGAATTAGATGTGAAGAGACAGAAAACAGGGCGCGAGACCACGTACACCTTAGCTCTGAGTTAGGTCATCTGAAAGCTATGTTCCTGGACCTCGTTATCTTAGCTTCCCATAGAAAAGCATCCAACAAATTAAGATTGAATATCGTGTCTTCAGCTTTTATAGAGGGCAGCTGACACAGAAATGTTCTTGTGAAGAGCGAACCTGGGTATTCTGCAAAAGCGCAGCGGAAGACTTTATCGTGTTACCCAAAGTCCTTTTTATAAGAATCTCAAAGGCTTTTATTTCTCTCAGTGAACATAAGATTGACAAGGACAAGTATATTCCATACAATGTCAGGGGACTCAGGACTGAGTCTGGGCCCCGATGACAGCCTGTCACACCGTGGTGACTGGTGGCATCGTTCACTTGTTCCTTTCAACCGATTTCGATTCTGGTTTTATTATTTACTTTTCTGTTGTATACTGTGGATCATTTTCTAAGTTGCCTCAAATGTTTATGGATATGTATGCACACATTTTTTTTTTCCTATTTACATACTCATCTACCTACCTATCTACACGTTAACTATCTTCCTAGCTATGCATGTGGTACATATCTCCATCAGCCTGGACTTCCTTAAAGTAACTGAGTTGTTTTTCTTTTCCATCTTTGGCCCAATGATTCAGGCATTTCCTACAAATAATTTGGAGGAAGCAGAGCCAGATGTGCAATGCGGCTTGACTATGGGGCAGGAGACCTTGGGCCGATTCCAGCTTGGCCTCCTGCCAAATGTCGCATCCTCGTTAAGTCACACATCCTCTAGGTGTTTCAGTTTGGTCATCTTTAAAATGGGATAATTATATCCACTTTGCCTATTGAACAGAGGACATATGTGTTTTGGTGTGTTGACGTCTAGAAGGTTGGGGGTACGGTGGCTTGTGAGGATGAAGCCTTTGGCCAGTAGCCTGGGCAGCTCAGCTGGTGTCCTCAGGGCATAATTAGAGTGACCTGAGGGTCATCTAAGTGTTTCCCTCCATTAAATCTAACATTTCCACCTTCAGATTCGTTTCTCAGGATCCCATCAGAAAGTTATATATTTCCAGGGTTATTGACTGAGGGATGTTAGATTTCTATTTTGCTTTAGTTCTGCTCCATTTTTGCTAAAACTTTTGAAGAAAATGAACGACTTCTTATGAAGTTTAGACTGCTACTAGCTTGGATACGATTTGTAAGTTAGATTGCCTTTTTAGAACATAATGTCATGGGCAGAAGTTTTCAGATGAGCACGTCTTCTGCGTCTGTACTGTGTGGTCCACAGTTCCCTGGTCTACGTGAACACAGATCTGGTCAACCTTTGATGCTTCTGGACATGTGACCTTTTAGGAGAGAAAAGGAGCTCTCAGGTGAGAGGTGTAGGATGAATAAGTGGAAGTAGAGAGCAGGGTGGAGGGTCAAAGAGTAGAGAGGGTGGCAGGGTGGACGTTTCTGGAACGTCCAGTGTCAGGCCAGAGGTGGGCTTTCTCCATAAAGAGTGAGGGAAGCTGAGGAGAATTGGGCCTTCTAGCATAATACGCTCAAACTGACCTTCTGGAACTTGGACCTCAAACCTATTTGCAAAGCACTGCTCTTTTTGCATGGTTGGAGGGAGACTCGGGAGTGACTTAGGGATTCCATGTGGCTGGCTTCCCAAGCAGGAAGCCAGACCCTTCCTTATTTCCACAAAATTCCACCAGCCTCCCACTTCCCACATGGATTCTCTGGCTCCATGGGACAAATGGGTATGGATTACTCTGATGAGGAGAACAAGGAGCCAGAAAGGTTGTTGAGCCAGAAATGTTACTTGTTGAAAGTCACACAACTAGTTACTGGTAGGGCTGAATCTGGGAGCCAGTGTTGGGAGAGAGAGTCCCCCTCAGGCCGAATGTGTGCTTGTGGATTGTGCCAAGATTGCTCTTTTCCCCAGGCCACCTTTAAAGTTGTTCTTGCTGCCAATGCCCTTGAGAAATGAGGTAACGTCTCCCCACCCTCTGCCCCTAAAAAGCAGACTTGCTGACTGTTGGCTGAGAAAACAGTGGATTCCCCAAGCTCGGTGCTCCTGGACCATGACACAAACCCACTTTACCTGTAATACTGACCAGGGCTGGGATCACTGCTGTGGACCTTGAGGGCAAGAGAAGCTGGTGCCATTATGTTGATGTTCACGCTACCTGCTGTGTCACGAGTACAGTCCTTTGTTTCTGACCCAGGAGCTCCTGTCTCCTGCCGGCCTCCATGAAGTAGAATCAGGCTAACCTGTTAGTGTGTAAGTGGGGTAAAGTCATGTCTTAGACCTGACATTTAGCTTCTTGAATCCTGGGTGGAGCTCCTTCCTCAGGAATGCCTTCTGTAAATACTTTAATCCAGGGGGAAGGAACGGTGGTCCCAAAGCTCATCTAGTGCTATGACTGGACCTGCTCCATATTCCTTCCTTTTGATCTTCTGGGCCTGGGCCTCTGTTGGCAGGCTGTCAGTAGGTGGGTAGTTGTCAATGGTGGGTAGTTGACTGGCTTATTGGTAAATAGAGATCCCTAGAGGCCAGAAGAGGCCAGCCAGTGGAAGTGATAGGGAGGGAGCCAGGAGGAAGAGGGAGAATGGCAAAGGGAGAAGGAAGGTCATTTGGCAAAGACATTTAGTGTCCCTTTACCATTTTCTGTACCTGTCATACCATGACAAAAGGAGTAAGGTTGGGGAAGTCGCTCTTCTGAGGTGGCAACATCCTTGAGGATCTCAGGAATGGGGGAGGGAGGGCAGGGCTAGTGGCCCGTGGGGGGGACTGTGTGAGGGAGGAGGGCTGCTGGAAGAAGAGGTCCCTTGGGGAGAGCTCCGACTGTGTGGTTGGGTCGATGAGTGGAAGTGAGGCCAGGACAGTGTTGTTATATCACTCGGAAAATACTGAAGTTCATTTTTGCCTTGTTGACTAGTTCCTTGTAAGAATCCTGAAGAAATCTTAGCCACTGAGGAGAACTCTGATCAAGAGTGAGTGTTCCAGGCCCTGCCAGCCTCCTCACACACATGACCCACAGAAAGTGAGGCCAACTCTCTCCAAGACATATCAACCGCCAAAGAAGTCTGAAAAGATAGCAGGTGTTTTTCAAAATAACTTTCCCTTTATTGGCTGAAGTAGATAGGCTCTGTCATAAAACCTTTAATTGCTCATCAAATATTTGGCTAAAATTGAGTCATTCTCTTTCAGGGGAAGTTAGCATTCTTAAAGCCCTAACAAATGAGAGGTTTGTAAAAAATTTACCAAAGCACTCTTTGTGTGTATACACCATGGTTAATGGTCAATAAATAGATACTTTCCTTTATTGCCTAGAGGTTCTGTCTAATGTTTAATTAATTGTACCACTTATAAGAGTTATCTAATGTAGGTAAACTCCTAGAAAAAGAAAGTAGAGTGTTGGTTACAGGGAGTGTTGAGGACGGGGGAAGTGGTGAGTTTTTAAATAGGTCCAGAGTTGCAGTTTTGCAAGATGAGAAAAGTTCTGAAGCTCTGTGGTCCAACTATGTGAATATACTTACCACTAGTTTATGTTATGTGTTTTTTAAAAAGTCCTAATAAAAAAATTGTGGAAGATACCAGGGTAGGGTGAACACAGTATTGATTTTATAATTTTAACTTCCCTGGTTGATTGTGTCCTTTCTTGCTGTGGGAAGAGGCAAAGTTTCGAAAATGTTTAGAAAAGGGAAAACTTCCTTTGCATTGAATTTTAGACAACTCCTCAGGCTAGGAGGTAGCAGTTAGTGGAATGTCTGCTCAGTCTACGGGAGTATACCACAGTATGATATTTGAATACACTTCACATGTCACTAAAGATCATTGCATAGTTTCTTGTGAGAAAGGAAATCATATTCAGACTTAGTCATTTTTCAGCCATTCTAAAAGATCACTAATTAAAGAAGACCCTCTGGGTTTACAGTCAAAAGGGATGAAAGTAGGGTCTTGAAGGGTTCACTCTAAACCCATGTTCGTAGCAGCATTATTTACAATGGCCAAAAGGTATACAGCTCAAGTGTTTATCTACAGAGGAATGGATAAACCAAATGTGGTTTATACATTACATCCTTGGAATATCATTCAGCTTTAGAAAGGAAGGAAATTTGGACACAGGCTAAAACATAGATGAACTTTGAAGACATTCTGCTAAATGAAATATGCCGGTCACAAAAGACAGATACTGTATGGCTCCAGGTACACAAGATACCTGTTGTGGTCAAATTCAAGGAGACAGAAGGAGAATGGTGACTCCCAGCTACTTGTGAGAGCAATGGGTGCAGGGGAATGGGGAGTCGTTATTTAATGGATGTTGAGTTTCAGTGTTGCAAGATGGAAAGATGGGTTTCCATCTTGGTGGTGATGGGTCCCCAACAACGTGAACACATGAAATGCCAGCGGGCTGCACGCTCAAAATGGTTGTTGTGAATTTTATGTTCTGTGTATTTTACCACAATTAAAAAGAATAATGATAAATGCTGCTAAAACCCCCCCACAAGTTAAACAAGAACGTCACCAATGTTTCCATTTATTTCTGCCAACCACTGGTCCAAGCTCAGAGGATGGTCTTCCCAACACTTAGCAGGCCAAACCAACAGGGTCTACCACGACTGAACTATGTCCGTTTTGTCTCACTGTCTTCTTTCTGACACTGTGGTCCTCTTATCTGATGAGCTGGAAAGTGGCTGAAATAAACAGGACCTGCCTTCTGCCCTGTTTGGTATTCTTCCCACATTCTCAAGTATTTGCAGTTTTCTACTGGGCATGTGTGTGAGGAAGAATTTCTAATATCAAAGATATTTTTTCTTATTAAAGAAAGCCCTCAATTTGGCCGTAAATAATCATCTCCAAGTGAGATGTTCAGATGTTACATTTGTAAAAATCAGTGATTCTTAAGTGAGACCATCACCATATTGACGTAAGTGGTCTGTTTACTACTGCCCTGAGAGCCTCACCAAGGTCGACATGACAACTGGATATTGGCCTATTCCCGTCCAAGTGAACATCACCAGTTCCACTAGCCCCGTTGGCAGGTGGCTGTGTGTTCAATGAGAACACTTAACTTTCTCCCACAACCACATTACCCTGTGTTGCTTTGTGTGCAAAGTTCCTGCTCAGAAAAGAGGAGCTTGGGCAGTTAAGCCTACTGACAAAGCTATGGTGGTTGGAGACATAATTTAGTCCATATTAAAAAAAAAAAAAAAAGCCAGAACAATAAACCTGTATTTCCCTGATCAGCATTTACCCATAGGCATTTAGTTGAATTAAAGGAAGGAAAGGATGAATTTAAGCCAAGTAAAAAAGAAATGTATAGTGGATTTCTTAACCAGAGCAGAGCCTGGTATAATAGAAACAGTGTACCACGTCAAGGCAATGCAGCCTTGAGTCCCCTCCTTGGTGTTAAGATCTCAACTGCTTTGCTAATTCTGAATGAATAGTTGGCCAAAATGGAAAAAATTGGGAATATTAGGGAGCTCTGTCTGTCTCTGCCTTGAGTTGTTGACTTCCCCCTGATTGTTGACTTCCAACCTGTTGTCATGGCATCACCGACTCTTGGATGTCTGGAAGCCCTATGGGGATGCAAGTCTTCCTTTCCTCTGGCTCCAAGAGCACATGGGCACGATCCAAAGAGGAAGGTTCTGTGATCATCATCATCCCTGTCTTACAGATGAAGAAACAGAAACTTAAAGAAGTAATGTGCTCCGAGTTACACACTGAGAAAGCGGTAGATCTGGGACTGATCCCAGGGAGAGAAATGCAGTAGCCCAAGGCTACTGTGTGTGCTGTGTTGCCTTACATTACTGGGAAGGTGGCTCCCTATTTCTTCTAGCCTCACACAACCTTGTGTGGTTGCTTCTCAGATTAGAGAGTCCCAGGCTGCACTCAGAGACGTGTGGGCACAGTGAGTGGGGTCTCCCACGAGGCTGAGAGAGTAGGAATGCAGAAAGCCTCGAGGCTTGGGGAGATGATCTGGATGTAGCCCAAACAAAGTCCTGGTGTGGTTTTTCAGTCTGTTCTGCCTGGGGTACTGGCAAACTTCTTGTTAGCAACATTCCTCTTCTTGTTGACATATTCAGTATCTCCTTAGGATGCAAGCTGGTTCCAGAACATGGAGTTGGGAGGCCTCAGGCATGTCCAACCATTAGGGATCTAGAACCCCATCCCCATTCTTCCCCAACAACACATCTCCCGTGGGGGTTAGAAGGGTTTTTCTCTTTCAACTCCTAAATGTGAATGGATAAGAGAACTTACTGTTTGCCTGCTTTAGGAGCAAGAGGAGCTACCTTGTTGTCAGGGGTCCTGAGTTTTCCCAGAAGCCTAGTGTTCTGCTCTTCCCCTACTAGATCAGGTCACGTACCCTGCCCGATCCAGGACTTAGCAGACACTCCTACACTTCCGCTGGATAAAAGCGGTAATGACCAGATCATGAATTTGGCAAAACAGCTTGAATACTTGATCGAAGCAAATCCTTGCTAAAATGTTTCTGCTTCATTCCAAACTTCCAGAATTACTTCTTTACATTTTCCTTTTGTTGTTATCCTCTATTTTTAGGCTCACTAACCACGTAGCCTTTGGATTATGCCTTCTTGACCTCTCCAAGGGCATTGTTTGGAGTGAGGTCTTTTTCAGATCTGTTCTTTCTCATGTGTATGCACTCTCTAGGTTCTGTTGTCCACTCCACTCTTTTCTTTAAAACATGAGATTATTGGGGCACCTGGGTGGCTCAGTGGGTTGAGCCTCTGCCTTCGGCTCAGGTCATGATCTCAGGGTCCTGGGATTGAGCCCTGCATCAGGTTCTCTGCTCAGCAGGGAGCCTGCTTCCTCCTCTCTCTCTCTGCCTACTTTTGATCTCTGTCTGTCAAATAAATAAGTAAAATCTTTTAAAAAATTAAAAAAATGAGATTATTAGAAGAAAAGTGTTAAATTACCATCTACATGGAGCATCGTGTGACATGCTACAGTATTCTTAGTGATGTTCCAGGTTTTGAGTTGTTGAGATTCAGTATCATCTTCTCCTTTCTCTGTCTTTTTCCGGGGGACTTCGTTAATACCTATCCATTCTCCCCTGGACACCAAAATTTGAACAGATGCACGTCCTTCACAAAAGGCCATTTGGTCCTGACTTGAGTGTCGTCAACCGTTCAGTTGACTCAGATAATACCTTTCTCCCTGGAGAGCCTTGGGCTTTTCTCCGTCCACCAGGGCCCTTTTCTTCTCCTAAGACGGTTGTCTTAAGTCTGTTCATTATCAACGCAGACACTTGGCTGACATTTATCTTAATCTCTTTCCTTCCCTTTTTGAAGTTCTTACCCATTTTCTAATCGCTTCCTGCTTCCAACAACAGTTTCTCTTTCATGGACTCTTCAAACATAGTTCTCTAAACTTCGAGTGGTTTAGATTGAACTCAGCCAGAATGGGCTGGGACTCTGGAATGTGCACGCTTAGGATACCCAATGCCTTCCATTGGCTTACAGTTGGCTTGAACTTTGAGTTTCAAGTCCCCCTGAGGACACACAAGTGGGACACTTCTGCCTCATACCTGTTTGTTTCTCTGGCCACTCCCTTTTCCTTCCTGTCTGGCATGTTTATCGCAGAGATCTAAGAGCCTTTGTGACTATGAACCCACATCTTCCCTGAGAGGGATGACAGGTGAATTGGGTGAGGGGCAGCGGGAGGAGAGTGAGAGAGGGAACGTGGTTCATTGAAGACTATGGATTTCCCTCACAGATTTATGGCTATTTCTCACTCACACAAGGCGGGATATTCCACCGCCCATTTCTTCCCAGACCCTCAAGTGGGTTTCTGACACATACCTGAAAAATGTTTTAAGGGGAATAAAGCTTTTCATTCCACTAAAGGCAAACATTGGGAAGTATGCGTGGATTAGAGCAGTGTTAAGGTGTGAACACACCTGAGCAAATCTAGGTTCTGACACAGAGAGCCACAAGGATGGAAGAGAGAATCCTAGGGTCGTGTTATGGAGAAGGAAAGAAGACATAAGAGGAGAGGGTCCAGGATGTTGCCAATTCTGTATCTGTGTCACAATCTTGTACAACTAAGCACACTGCTATACCATGAAATTTGGGGCAGTTTGCTTACATTAGGAAGGAGGTGAGGTCATGGCATTCCTTGCAACGGTCTGAATGTGTGTGTCCTCTCAAAGTTTCTATGTTGAAATTCTAACCCTAGGGTGATGGTGTCCGGAAGTGGGGCTTTTGGGGGACGACTAGGCTGTGAGTCGAGGAGTGTGTGAGTGTAGAGCCTTCATGAATGGGACTGGTGCCTTTAGGAGGACCTCAGAGCACTCTCATGTCATCTCGCTTGCCAAGAAGTAGGCGACCTGGAAGAGGGCCCTCATGAGCACTGGACCACACAGGCACCCTGCTTGTCAGCCTCCAGCTTCCAGAACTGTGAGAAATAAATTTCTGCTGTTTAAGCCACCAGGTCTATGGGCCTCTGTGATAGCTGCCCATGCTGACCAAGACAGGCGTTGGGATTTACCAGGAGCACTCAAGTTTGGGGAATGTTCTGAGTATATTTTCTTGAAGTGGGAGGAGAAAAATGATCATCTCTGATTTTTCTCTTACTCATAAATAAAAATCGAAATAGAGCTACATCTTTGGCACTTGAAAATTAACATTCTCTTTCTGCAAGTCATGGCATAAACATGGACAGGTCACTCCCTTCACAATGAGGGGAGGACTCATTTTAAGTTCCAATGCTCTGCCAACAGCCTGTGAAATTCCTTCTTCTGCTCAGTGTTTGCCTGTGTAAGAAGTGTTCCCTCTTCGAACCAGAGTGTTCTTACCAGGAGCCCAGGCCTGGAGCCAGCGCCCAGAGTCTTAATCCAGGCTCTGCCGCCTCCCAGATGGGTGACCTGGTACGAGTTGCTAAGTCTTTCTCTGCCTGAAGCAGGATCAGCTACACAACCTGTGAGGCCCAGTGCAAAATGATAATGTGGGGGCAAATTGGTTCGAGAACATTCTACCACTCACGGGCCCAGGTGGACACATGGATTTGTCCCCCAAGAAGCCGGCCCTGGTACTCATTTGCTCATGTTGATGAGGCTACAGATAACAGCCCTTCTCTGAGAGTGAGACTCTAGTGTGCTGTTGCTAACACAGAGTTCTGGATGGATATTAGTGTCACCCACCGATGTGACTCACAGGTTTAGAGAGGGAGCCCCGTACTGGGGTCAGTCCGCCGTGGGCTTAGCCGGCCTGGACCAGACTCGTGGTGTCTCTGGCAAGCGTCTTCAAGCCCTTAGCTCTTCCTCTTGTGAGACAGAGACTGTAATGCTTGCCCCATGTCTCTCAGAGGGTTGTTCCAAGGGAAGTGCCATGTGCTGACCAAGTGCCAAATCACGACCACCTGGTTTCAGCACCAGCAGCCCAGGAACTCCCTTTATGTGTGTGAGCTGGGGTGGGGGGCGCTGCTCACGGCATTTGCTGAACTCTTGTCAGGTTTTTTCCCGGGCAACGCATGCACCTGATTTCACTGACTCTCCTGACCCCAGATGCACAAGGCAGATAGCATCACCTCCATTTTGCAGATGCCAAAGCTGAATTTTGAGAGGTCCTTGGCGGTTATAGCTGGGCCCAGATTGTTTTCCTCCGCGCCAGGGGTCCTTGATGGTCGGGATGCATCAGAATCCCTGGACAGCCCACCCCAGGTTCCCAATTCAGCAGGTGGGTGGGTCTAGGGGTGTGCATTTCTAACAAATTCCCAGGGGATGCTAGTGCTGCTGGTCCAGGGACCACCTTTGGAGAATTGCTGCTCCAAACAAGTGTTCTCTGTCATCGGAGTTACTTGGAGATGTGGGGAAAGGCTGATGCCCAGGTCCCCACACCCAGACATTCCGAGGTAACTGATCTGCGGTATGGTGTGGGCATCGGGGTTTAAAAAACTCCCCAGATAGTTCCAGCATACAGCCCGTGTTTAGGTCTATTGCTCTGTGCCTCGTTATTTCCTGACATTCGAAGATGAAATGAGGCAATGGGTATCCAGTGGCTTTGGGAACCAATACAGGCGTCATGTCCCCTATCTAGAGAGAAACACCAACTCCAGAACTCCACCGGCTTAGAGCCCAGACCGGATACTCAGATGCATGCTTGAGCCCTTATACAAGATTGAGACAAAATCCCCACCAAAGAAAATGAAGAACAGATGTCTGAAACATGCTGGGGCTTTAAAAGTGTTTTTCATCTCTGACTTTGAGAAAAATATTAGCTGGAACCAGATAAGAGGCAACTCCCAAGGCCAGCTGATGCCCTTGTCCCAAGGTGCCCAGCATAAGCAGAAGCGGTACGGGGCCTGCAGACCTCCCACATCCAGGCACCCTCCAGCTGGGGGTTCTGAGTTCATTCTTTTCCTTCCCGAAAGAAAACTCTAACTATGCTTCAATGCCCTTGGTCCCGTGCTGCTGGGAAGCCGGCTGTAGGGAAGGTGTTTAAGGAAGTGTCCTGCTCACATAGGGATGTAGGGATGCCTGCATTTGGGGGTAGAGTTGCAGGATTTAAGAAAAAAAACGAACAAAAAACAAAAAAGAAATAAAACAACAAAAAAGAAACAAAACTCTCTGAGACCAAATGCCTAGTTACCTTTGAATGCCAAATAAATGATGAAAAATGTTCACAGTCAGTCTGTCACATGAAATCCTGGAGATGTACTTATGCTAAAAAAAATCACTCGTTGTTTCTGTGCATTCCAGTTTCTGTGGGCATCGTGTGTTTCCTCTGGGACTCCTGCCTGGGGAGGGCTTTATTTTCGTTAAGGTGTCCCCATGCTCCAGGGCGCATTTCTTAAATGACTCCCCACCCCCAATCCCGAGAAGATAGAAAAGGTATTATTCACGAAGAAACACTCTGGGGAGCTGAGCTTCCTGTTAGCAAGAGGGAAAGACCAGGTCTAGAACTTGATTCCCTTGATTTGTAGTTTTATGTTTTTTCCTATTCATTTGGCTAAACTTCATCAGGAAAAATAATGCCAGGAGCTGAGCCCTTGGCTGAAGGGCAGGCAGTTAGGTGCGCATCTTAGCTTTGCTTTCTTTTGGGGAATCACTGACCTCCTAAATAGAATGCGTACAGTTGGAATCAGATATACCTGGCTGTGGAGGGGAGGGACCGCCAATCCGCGCCCCCCCCCCCCCGCCCCCAAGCCCTTCTAGGTCCTTCCAGGGCTTCTGCTGTCAGCCACCTGGGGGCAGCAGAGGGCAGCAGATGCCTGCGAGCAGGGGGTGGGGAGCTGGAGGGTGTGGAGAGGCTCTGGGCAGTGGGAGGTGGGTGCCTGCAGGACCAGTACAGCTTCATGGAGCAGGGCAGGCCCACTGTGGTCTGGCTGTGAGGTTCAGCCTCTGAGTGTCCTTGTGAATCACCATTCTGAGCTGGGAGTTCAGTGAAAGTGTGCAGGGTCCTGGTCCACAGGGTGGGATGGTGGTGGTGGTGGGGGGGTGGTTTCTCTGCTCTGGCCAGAAGGATTTCAGAGCAGAGAAGCCGGGCCAATGCTATCCTGCTGTTTCGGGAAGGTAGAATGTTCCAGAATGTCTGTGAATGCTCAGCCTGGGGTGGGTCCTGTTTGGTAGGGGTGAGGGAGGCAAAGCTCCACCAAAGGAGACATGAACTTCGATTTCTTCCTGTTTCGTTCGGCCCCAGTTCTAGACCTGGGTTTTCTTTCACGTACAGAACTGCTTGTTGGAAACCAAGGCTGTGTTTTGTTCAAAGGGCCTGAGATCAAGTATTAGTTTAGTTAGGGTGAGAGAGCACCCTTTGCAGTATTGATTCTTGCAGCAAATCTGTGTACAATTGTGGGAACTCAGACCCTCTCAAGCCTGCTGCCCAGACTGGCCTTTGGAGCTGGGTTTGTCCTTGGGCCTACAGGTACGTCTAATGCTGGAATCCCAGGGCAGCTCACGGCTAACCTGGATACAGCCTTTCCAACCAGCCACTGGATGAAGAAGACAGTGTTGGGCCCAAGAGCATGTGGGGTGTGTGTGTGTGTGTGTGTGTGTGTGTGGTGAGGAATATACACATATTTATGGAGCGTGTAGTTTCTATGTGGCAAGAAACTCCAGTTGAGTTTTGCCTCTCATACTATCCAAACATTTTCTTTCTCATCCTGTCCTCCAATCGTGAATTCGATGGATCCGCTACTGAAGAGCCTCTCGGGCCATTGGCCATTTTTGTGCAATGTCTTCCCTGGGTTTCTCTCCCTGTGTCCTTCTGCCATTAGACTCGGTTCTCAGACCATTCTCAGACACCTCAGGCTCTTCCATGGTCCAGCCATGTTCAGATGTAAGATGGCGGGGAGGGGCCATCTTACCCTTTGCTCCCTCTGGTGAGGCCTAAAACTCAGGCCCTCCTCAAATCAGAAGACTAATGGGAGACAGAGGGTGAGGCTTTTAGGTGAGGTTTTGAGGACTGCTCCTGGGTGCCATACAGCTGACAAAAGACCCAAGAACCCACCTTTTTATGGTGAGTTGTGATTTGCAGTTATCTTCCCTTACCTCATTTTTCTAATTTGTTTTTTATTTTTAAAGATTTTATTTATTTATTTGACAGAGAGGGACACAGCGAGAGAGGGAACACAAGCAGGGGAAGTGGGAGAGGGAGAAGCAGGCTTCCTGTGGAGCAGGACCCTGGGATCATGACCTGAGCGGAGGGCAGATGCTTAACGACTGAACCACCCAGGCGCCCCTCCATTACCTCAATTAATCCTAGAACCAGAGCAATACAGGTGTGTGGTCCTAACACATTCCTCCCTGGAGAGCCTGAGAAAAAAATGACTCTGAGGTAGATAGAATCATTTTGGCCACCTCATTTTCAGAACTGAATTGAGGTTTCTATCCCTGTTCCTGGCACTCTATAGTGGGGGAATCTGTAGATCTAATGAGCAGTGCAGAGAAGTTTACTATGTTACTTGCTCTTTTGGGGGAAAAAAAAAAGTCGTTAAAAATTATCCCTTTGGGTACGGCTACACACATGGGCAATTTCTTTAAAAGAATGTTTTTCTTTTCCATACTATGTGTCAGTCAATTTAATCTGACATTTTTATATCATAGAGAAATAATGCACTTGGTGGCCCAGCTAGGAAATAGACATAAGCAAAGAAAAAAATCAAGGCAAAGTCACGTATGGTCCCATTGCTCTGTCACAACCACCGTTGCCGGTTTGGTAGAATTCCTTTTCGACTTCACCTGTGCACTCACAACACACAATCTACTCCGTTTTGTTGTAGAAAACTGAAATCATTCTGCATGTAGTGTTTTTTTTTTTTTTTTAATTTAAAATTTTGTTTATTTGAGAGTCAGCGAGAGAGAGAGAGGGAGAGAAAGAATGAACGGGGTGGAGGGGCAGAGGGAGAGAGAGAAGTAGACTTCCCGCTGAGCAGGGAGCCCCATGCAGGACTCAATCCCAGGACCCCGACACAGTGTCCCCAGCCCAAGGAAGACACTTAACCGACTGAGCCACCCAGGCATCCTTGCATGTAGTGTTTTGTACTCTGCATTCCCCTTTAGTGATGCACGATGAGCATTTTTGCCCATCAGGAAATTTTCTTCTACCTTCTACACATCATTGTCATGGTTGTGTACTATCCCACCGCAGGCAGGCAGGCTGATCCCCCCCCCCCCCTCCCGTTGTTGCACAGCTCAGGTCTTGAATGTCCAGAGCAGAAAAGAATTAGCCCAGTCCCGGAAAGTGTCAGGTCTTTTGTTCCGAGGAAGGGACTGACCCAAGTTTCTGTGGGTTTGTGCGGGGACACTGTCAATGGGAGAGGACCCACATGAGGTGGCCGGTGGAGAAGGAGGTCTGCAGGCCAGCCCTCCATGGAGCCTGCTCCCCGGGGAGCCCCTGGCTGTCAGCTTTCTGCTCCTGTGTTTGGCTCTGAGAAGCATGTTTGCCTGAATGTGACCTACAAGCTGACGGTATGAATTCCTGCTCCCCCCACTCCGATGAATATCTGATGTGAAATGAGCAGGGGGAGAAACGAAGTGCTACTCGCCCCCGAGCCCTGCACAGCGGGAGCATGGAGAAGTCGGAGGAAGAGATAAAGTTACACCCCCCAGGCATTAGGCCTGGGCGGTTTGGAGCACATGCCTTTGATAATCGGCATTAGTATCTCTTTCATGTCACTGAACATGGAATGAGGCTGCACCGAGGGGGCTGTTTCAGAAGAGAAATTGTTCAACAGGCTCGACTGGGTGGAACAGTGCGGGCAGGGGCAGGGTTGGAGGGCGGGGCAAGCAGGGGACTCGGAGAGCAGCCCTCCTCCGCGCTGCCCCTGCAGGAACCCCTCCCCCTCCCCCAGCTGTCGCCCTAGGCCCGGGGACCCCCGGACGCCCTCTCCGCGGTGACCAGCAGCGGGGTCAGGAGGAAGCACGGGTCCCTCGGTGGCCCGCAGTCGGCTAGGCCCAGAGTCTGAGCTGCTGCAGACTCTCAGATTTTTTTTTTCCTTTCCCTAATCTTGACTTTTTCTTAATGTTAATCTACTAGTAGATACTCGTCCTTTTACAGACACATTTGGGCGTCCAACACAAACATGTGACAGAACAGCTCTTTGTTTGCTTGCCTTCAGGAATCCGGCTCCCTGAGTACCCCAGAAACTGAAGGGCTTTATGGGGATTCGCTGTTTTGGGGGCGGAGCCTCCCAGGGCCAAGGGGCCCGCTGAGGTTCGATCTGGAGACCACGTGCGGTGGCCTGCCCCTTGGATCACCCAAGCAAACCTGGCTCTAAGCCCCGCCCTGGCCCTCCTGGGTTCTCCATCAATGGCGTTATTTAGTTTTAAATGGGCTTTGCTTCTCTTTTGATGTTTGCATTTTAAATGATGGGAAGTGAAGAAAAGCCTACTAAGGATTCCCGTGTGAGAGCGAACACACATGATTTGTTTGAAACACTTGACACCAGGAAGGAAGACGCCAGGCAACCCTTCCAATTGTTTTCTACGAAGTGGGGGTAGGGGGAGACAGGGCAGGTGGTCCTCCCGCAGAACTCCTGACCTTCGTTGAGAAAGGAGCAACAGCTTGGTGCCGAGCCTCTGTGGTCACTAAGGAAAGGTTCAAAGCCATCTGGTGAAGTTTTATGAAGACTGCATTGTCCCCCTTCTGTCCCTCAAAGGCTTTTCCTTTTCTCTTCTCTTAGATTTCCTTGGTCTTGTTCACTGTTCCACTTTTTTCCCTAGGCTTTATTATATATTGAATTTCTTCTTCTTTTTTTAAAATTCCATGATTCATTACTTGCATAAAACACCCAAAGACCTGATTTTAAATTGTTTGGCTGTTAGGATCCCTAAAAAACCCACATTCTCTGTTCTGGGCATAGCCACCTTGGGTTGAGTCCAATAAATGTTCATTGAGAGCTGCACATGTATATGTGGGAAGCATGTAAATACAGGCCATTTATTGCAGGAGATGCATAAGGTCTTATGCTTGGAGCTGTGCTTGTGTAGAGAGGTAACTAAGGCAAATCCTGTTCTCCCAAGAGGCTCCCAGTCTGGCTGGGGAGGCCAACATGGTAAAAGACAATTTGCAAAAAAGAGAGCTAAGTGCCTGCTTTTTCTGCTCAGGAACATGGGATCATGGGGAAGGGACCCTGAACTTAGCCTTGGTGGCAGGGAAGGCTCCCTGGGGGAGAAGGTGTCCTAGGGATTTACAAGAATGGTGTTTCTCTATCTCAGAATATCGTCACTTATTTCTTTGTTAAGCCTCTTAAAAATGATGGAAAGGGAGCTTTGGTGGTTTGTGCCAAAGAGGGTTTGGCAGGCTGAAATCTGGGAGAGTAAACCAATTTTTTTCTGGATTGCCTAACATTGTGGATACCTTGGACAAGCTTCTTGCTCCCATTCACCCAAGCTTTAGTTTGCCTTTCTGAAGTCTGGAAACCTGGGGAAGTCTGGAAGCCCAGGGCAGCCCGAGCAAGGATGTCCACGTTGCCCTTCCAGCCAGTGGGCAGGAGGTGCGCGTGCGTGCTGGCGCTTGGAGGAGCCCCAGGTTGAGTGGGTGTGATGGGATGTGCTGGGCAGGGAATTGCCTTGTTTCTCAGGGGCTAGAAGTCAAGTGAGCTATGAATGGGTGCCTGGAGTGAGCTGTCCTCATTCATCGAAAAATTAACTGAAATCAAATATTCATCATTCTATCAACCAGGAATAGAACCAGTGTTATTTAAAAAAAAAAAAAAAAAATCCAACCAATTAGGAAAACAAAAGCCTCTAACCCTAAACCCCAGTGTAAACGTTTGAAACCAAAATGATTGATCTTCAGTTTATTGAACTAGAAAACAATGGCAATGCACAATGTGATAATCTGTCACCAAAACCCTGAAATTCCCCAGCTGAATTTAGGGTCTTGTCTGATATTGTCTCCTGTCACTTGCAAACAGGATAACTGACTATCATGCCAGCCTGGGAATAAGGTTCTTGGGGACATGGGACTTCCAGTGCGCAAACTAGGAAAACACAAAGTGTGTGAGTAGTTCCGCTAGTCCCTAGATATTCCCGCCAATGTTTTCATGAAACAAAGGTCCATGTACTTAGAGAGACGCATGTGCTGCTCTCTGGCCACAGACTTGCTGTCCCCTAGGTGTGCTCTCAGAGGGCAAGGCAAAGATATGCTCAAAATTAGCAAAGTGACTTTAAAAATGAACTTCCCCTGGGGAAACAGAAATGATACAAAACACAACACACCTCTTTATAAGTTAAGAGGATGGGCCCAGGCATGCCTGGCGTGTCAGCCCCAACCCTGTTCCCACTTTTGTGATCTGTAATCTGTATCAGTCAATGGGCAGCAGTGACATTGAGGACATGGGAGCCCTTAGGACTGTCTTCCTTTGGTGGTCCCATTTCTCATCATAAAAATATAGGGAATGAGAGCGATATTTCAGAAATATTTCAGAAATATTGCTCTGATATAGTTCTGAAAAGTTTTAAAATGTTTTCTAAAAGTTGTAGAATTTTGTTACATTCAAAACAGGTTATTTGTTTTGTTTTTGTGATTTCAAGTTTACTGTATTCGTGTATTCTGATATAAGAGTGGAGTAGATTTCTAATCGATTAACTGACTTTACATTGTTATTTTATAGACTTGTGCTGTCCAGTACAGTAGCCACTAATTCTGTGTGGCTGTTTACATCTAAATTAATTAAAATCAAATAAAAAGAGTGACATCAGTGAAAACGGTGCCATAAGGACTTCTGAAAATTCTTTCCTCCATAGAAGCAATGGGAACACTGGCAAAAATAGTATGAAGCAACTTTTTCAGAACTCTGGAAATGAACCAAAGGCTTGCAGCAGCCCAAGGAATGTTCAAGAAAAATAGCTGAATCTTCACAAGAATAGTGAGCTTTATGATATTTTAACTTGCACTATGCCTACCACCCCACACCCCTGCCCCCACTCCACTGTGGTCTTGAAAGCGGATAACCTGGGGTGCCTGGCTGGCTCAGTTGTTAAGCGTCTGTCTGTGGCTCAGGTTGTGATCCCAGGGTCCCGGGATTGAGCCCCACGTTGGGCTCCTTGTTTGGTGGCCTGCTTCTCCCTCTCCCTCTGCCAGTTGCTCCCCTTGTTTGTGCTCTCTCTCTCTTTTTCTCTTTCTCTGTCAGATAAATAGATAAGAACTTAAAAAAACAAGAGAGAGAGAGAGAGAGAGAGTACAGATAAGCTTTGATAATGGTGAAAACCAGCAGCCTGGCAGTCACTAAAGGGGGCAGAATAGGATTGGAGCTCCTTCAAAGCCCCATTTCCAGAGAACTGTCATTATTTGACCCATCTGCTTGTTCCCTGGGAGACCCCCCCCCTTTTTTTTTTTTTTAAGATTTTATGTATTTGGGAGAGAGAGAGAGAGAAGGAGCAAGGGGAGGTGCAGAAAGAGAAGCAGACTTCCTGCTGAGCAGGGACCGGGACACACAGGGCTCTATCTGGTTGCAGGACTTGATCCTGGGACCCTGGGATCATGACCTAAGCTTAACCAACTAAACCACCCAGATGCCCCTGGAAGACGCCATTGTTAAGGCTATCTTTATTTGACCTGACAAGGAGCTTGCAGGAGCAAACACCCTTTCCCCCAGGGGTGTTTGTCAAAACCAATGAGAGGCAATTGTTGAACATCTCATCTGCCTGATGCCCTGGATGACAGTTGGGGCTAACAAAAGTTAACCAGAAGGTTTAAAAGGTAAATCTGAAGAATGGGATGTCTGTATGGAAATTTGAAAAGTTCCTGGGACTACAGAAAGCCATATTCATACATAGGTAGGTTTGTATGCCCAGGGATCTACACATCTCAGGAAAGACTTGATAAGACCATAAGCTCTCATCTTTGACTTACTGTGGGGCTCTGTGCAAGGGAGAAGTGAAGGATAAGGCAAAGGTATAAACTGTTTGATTGCACACAGAGCTCCTGGCAAAGACTTAGAAGACTTATGGGTTCTAGGCACTTAAAGAAATCTCTTTCTGATCATTAGCTGAATGCAACACTAACCAGCAAGGACTTCAGTGACCACACACAACAAAATACATAGAATTAGTTCAGGAAAATGACTAAAAAACGATAGCAATGAACAAGAACAACAAAATTCTGGGAAGAGGAGAGACTCTGATATCTTGGCTTTCCACATTACATAGTATTTAAAATATAATATAAACATTATGTTACATATAAGTTCAACAAAAATTATGAGACATGTAAAAAAATGAAATACAACCTGTAGAAAGAAAAAAGAAGCAGTCAATAAAAAGTGTCCCAAGGAGGCCCATACTTACTGGACAAACACTCCAATTCCCCTTCTGTTTGGAATCTCTCCACCTTCCTCTTCTGCCACCAGCCAGAGAAAGCACTCTGCTTTTAAGGGCCAGCTGGATAATCTCCCTCAGGGTCAAGTGTGCCATCCAGCATAATCTAATGGTGGGAGGGGTAGTTCCTCATATTCACAGGTTCTGGGGTTTAGGCAAGGAGTCCTGGAATGGGATCCCATGTTGTAGAATTCTGACTACCATAGAGGTGGGACTTTTCTTTTTCCTTTTTTTTTTCCCCCCCACATACAGGCTTGGGCGGAGCTCTGTTAACAGTAGGTAACCTTTGAGCTGTTGTGGGTGGAGAGTGGGGAGGGAAGCTTGGAACTCCCCCACCAGAACATCCGCTCAAAGTGTGCCCCAAACCTGGGATCATCATTTTGGAAGTTACAAGTTTAAGGCAATATGGCTGTTTCTAGAACTCACATGCTGTACTGCAAAGGGCAGAGCCTCAGCCAATGAACACCTTTTATAAACAATTTATCAGGATAGTTTTTTGCTGAAGTCCAGTGCTGAGTAAATGAGCCGTGGGACTAAGATGTTTTGATAAAATCGGAGTAAAAAAAAGCAGATCCAGGAGTAGCAGAGTGGTTTGCTGACCTATACAAGATCCGACTGAGCTGGGTTCAGATCCGGGTCTGTCCGGCTCCAAAACCCAAAGACTTTTCTTTATGATATTCTAATACCACTGCCACGTACCAAGTCAACCCATGAGAGTCATCAGTGGGAAAGAGCCCGGCCCTCTTGCTTTGTCTGTCCATAGAACACGCAGGGGTAGCCTGACTTTGGGAGCTCAAACTGCACGGGTGTCCCAGACTCATGTTGCAAAGTGATGAACACAGGCCTTTGGACAAGTGACTCCCACACCCCTCCTGAAAGAGCCCAGAGCTTTCTACCGTATTTCACAGCAGAGCTGCAATGCCAAAAGAGCATATTGGTGGGTGGCTTTTGTAAAAAACGTTATTTCCCAAGTTCTAATTGAATGGATGTTTTGGTAAGACAAAACAAAACAAAAACAAAAACAACAAAAAAACAGACATTTTTCGAGGTCTTCTGGGAGCCATCTTGGGAAATTCATGTACCCTTTCTGTGGCTGCTTTATATTCAGAACCACACACACAGACACATACACGCATGGCGAGCTGATTGCAAAAAGAGGCTTAATGTTGCCTTTCCGTTGGGTGGTCTGAGTGTTTATAATGGCGTTGATGCAGTGGTTGGGTGATTGCTCATCAGAAAAAGTGCCAGATACATTCTCAGACAGAAGCCTTCCCCTCCCTGGACTCCTACTCAGTCATGTGTTAAGGACTCAAAGGCGGCCATCTCTTCCGGCTGAGATGAAGCCTCGACATCTCCCCCGGAGTTGGCCAGAATATCGTTGTCCACTCAGGATAAGAGGACAAGAGATACTTTATAATGGTAGGAAGAACTTGAACACTAGACTAGAATCAGGTGAATGAGTAAAAGGCACTAAATTGTCTACAGCATCTAGCTTAACACAGATTCCCATAAATAACTCATGGTTTTTAAACTTTAGGGGTGTGAGATCACGAGGGAGCTGTTAAAATGGAGAATGCCCACGCCTCCTTCCAGAGGGTTCCTGAGTTCCAAAATGTTAACTTTTAATAAGTAGCTCAGGTACAAAAAGGAATGTTTTTTTTTAAAAGATTTTATTTATTTGTCAGAGAGAGAGAGGAGAAAGGGAGAGCACAAGCAGGGGGAACGGCAGGCAGAGGGAGAAGCAGGGTCCCTGCTGAGCAAGGAGCCTGATGTGGGACTTGAATCCCAGGACCCTGAGCTGAAGGGAGATGAGATGCTAAACCGACTGAGCCACCCAGGTGTCCGCACAAAAAAGAATTTTACCTGTCTGGTTAACTGAGTCAGAAGAGGCCAGGTGCACACAGGGGAAGGAGCTCATAACTCTGTTTTTAAGGAGAAGTGGAAAAATAACTTGAAAGCCCACAATGGAGAAACGGGTTGGTAAATTGTTTGCAGGAACAAAATGGAATAGAGTGTAGTCAATAAAAACTGCACCCGTACATTCATATTGTGAACGCGAGTGAAATGTGGATTCATGGTGATTACAGTGATGTGCACTGCTAAGGGGATGGTATTAGCAGAAATAGACAGGATGATCCTTAATATCGTTTAACTTCATCTTTTCAGTGATTTTGTAAAAGTGTTCACTGTCAGCTTTGTACTACATCGTCATATATTTTCATTTTGTATAGATGCTGGGCTCTGCAACAAACGTATAACAAATGTACAACAAACGTACAACAAACGTACAACAAACCTCTGTATCACAAGAAGCTGTTGGCCAAGTGATGACAGAAACGCCAAGAGAAATCCAGAGAAAGATCATAGGATTTTTGGCCAGAATGCTTGTGTTTGAGTTCTAGCGTTGGTACCAAAGCTGAACGTTGGCAAATATCTTAACCTGCCTTTGCTCCCGTTTTCACATGTTTAATATGAGAATCACAACAGCAACGGTAACCATTTTTACCTCAGGAGTTGTGATAATGGTTGTATGAAGGTAGTGAAAATGAAAGTACTTTACAGACTGTAAAATGTTATGTAAATAGAAATTATTTTCTTAAGCTGTTATGTGAAGTGGCATAGGGAAATGTCAACATTTTGAAACCTTTCCCTTGGGAGTTTTTTTTTTTTTTTTTAAACCTATGAGTTTGGAAACTCCTCTTTGGTCTGTTTAATAGGGCGTGCTTATAACCAAGCATCTCTGAGGCTTGTGTTTTGGGGGGACAGGATTTCCTCACAGAGGACAGAAGAGCCTCAGGGTGGTCAAGCACAGGGAGTACCTCAGCCCTGGCACACCCTTCAACTGAAACCATGTCCATGGACCTTGACATTCAACAAGCCCCATGTCCTCTTTTTTTCTGTACAGGTTGGTGTATGAAGACCGTTGGGATGGGAGTCACATGTCATGGTGTGTCCCTTCCTTTCTGCCTCCCCAATACCTGTGCAGTTTGTGTGTCCAGCTCACGCTTCCAACCTCAGGAGTCAGGTGGCCCTTCCCTTGGGCACTGGCCAGTCCCTTGCTCGTGCCCAGTGGACTGTTTGTGTGGGTCACTGCCTTGACAGGTGTGTCACCCTATTTTGCTGGGAAGACTTTGAGAAGGCGGGAGAAAGCTGCAGACTGTTGTTTTCGTGGGAAGGTAGTGCCTCCCGCATATCCCCAACCCTGAAAATGGAAGGGGAGAGTTAGTCAGATTTCTTCTGTAAAGCCAAGAAGTCCTAGTTAATTTCATGGTCATTTCCACACTGTTTATCAAAGAGTCTCTGCTCCAATGTAAAGCTCCCAAATATGGTATTTTCATGAGCCTGGCTGGAATGTGGCCAAGTGCCTGAGACTTACAAATATTTACTAAATAAACAAATGCACTTGGAAATGGGTTTTTGCCTCAGCATTAGAGCAGTGTTCATGGATGTTAATTCTCAGAGTGAGACCATTTTATGGACTAAGAAAACATATCAATGTCCAGAGATTTCAAGGTCCCCAGAGCCCATGGGGGACATCCACATTTTTCTAAGGGTAGGTGACATTTTATGTGCAAAGGGGCAGTAGTGACTCCCCTGTCTTGTAAAGCAGGGAGAGGCAGAGGAGAAAGTGGCCGGTGGCCTTAGCTTCAGTCAGAGCTGGGGTCGAGTCTCAGCTTTGGCACACTTGTTGACTCCCCATAAATAAATCACCCTCTCTGTACTTCTGTTGCCTTATCTACAAATGAGAGGCAGCAGTCCACATTCCATGGGGGTGTTGTGAGGATTAAGGGAGATGATGCACACAAAACATCTGACCAATAGCGTGAGCTCATGAAATCCTAGTTTTCCTTTCTTTTGAATTTTTCTTTCTTTTCTTTTTTTTTTTTATACGTAGGGTTCTCCCCAGTCTCACATTTCTTCCCCAGGATGTTCCTCATGTATGTATATAGGGAAACTGATTCCACGTTTTCCTCATTTGTTTTTACTCAAAACACCAAAATGTGATTCCAGAAGATTTGTTTGATGTTCAAAAGTTCGATGGTGGCAGCATCGGGAGAGCATCTGGCGTGCTCCTAAGACGGCTGTCCAGTCAGATTTCAAAGCCCTGCCAGTAATTGCTTTTTATGTCCTGTCCCCTTAGAGCAGTTTTGAAGATAACCACCAGCCGATATCATAGTGAAGACTGACACATGATTGCATTTTTTTTTTGGCTATAAAATACGATCACAAGTATTTTCTCATGTAATCGTATAGACAACCCTGCCTGACTACGTGAGTATAGGTGTATGAGGGTCTGACTATTGTTAAACCCATTATTCAATTTCACAGATGGGTAAACTGAGCTTCAGAGGGACCAAGCAATGTACACAAAGGCAAAACCCTGGTATTTGGCAAAAGTGACTTTCAGATCGTGTTTTCTGTTTCCAAACCTAGAGCATGCCGCAGTCCCAGAGGGCCTAAAAATGAGAAGTTGTTCAGTGTGATCCGTTTTTGCCACAGGGCGGAAAGGGACTGTGACGGGGGTACGATGAGGGTGGGCAGTGCCTGCGGAGACCCTGGCAGGGCAGGGCAATGGGGAGTGCTGAGATCATGGGATGGGGACCTCCAGGTAGGGCAGTGTCGGGCAGAGGTGATCAGGTGGGGGTAGGGGGGGGGGGGAGCTGGGAGAGGAAGCCTGAGGCAAAAAAGAAAAAAAAAAAAATCCATCACTCTTTTTGGTTTAGTTTTGCTTGGTGTTCTCTGGGAATCCCCAGAGAGGGTCAAACATTCAGGCAGATCTTGTGGATTCATTGCACAGTGACCATGGTTTGAGGGGGTGGGCTCAGTGCAAAGGCTGAGAGATTTTTTAAAAATTTGGCAAGAATCACAGAATTGAGAGCCAAAGAGGGCCCTGTAGAGGTTGTTCCATTCCCACAGGCTTTCCTTACCTCATTCAGCAGTTTTCACCGAGGCCCTGCCGAAGCCCTGCCATGCCCCGGGCACCATATAAGGTGTTGGAAATCCAGTGTCAACCGTAATGGATGTAGACTTTGGCTTTGGGGACATAGCATTGGTCTTTCATTCAATCCTTTAAATTCACAGGGGGAAGAAACAGGCAGAGAGAAGGAAAATCACTTTGCCTCGGGCCAGATGGCTGGTTACTTACTGGCAGCTTCCCCATTTTCCCGCTCCTAGCTACACCCCACTCCCACCATGGCCACCGACTCTGAAACTATTCCTCTCACGTGGTCGATGGGTCAAGCTGATGGATCCTCGTGGGAGGAAACCCAGAGCAGCTTCCATGGAAGGGGCCAGCAGGGAGCTAGTTCTGGATCGCAGGTGCAGGTCTGGGCAAGTTGCTGAGGCTGCAGGCCCCCAAAGGGGGTGCTAAGAAAACATCTCAGGGCACACTTCCCCTGGCCTCCCTCTCTGTGCTTGGGATGACCCGGCCCCTGTCTCTGAGTGGGGTCCCTACCTCCAGGGGGAGGAAGCCAGCCCCAGAAGAGCTTCAGATCCTTTTAAGTGGTGCCTCAGGACCCTAGATGACAGAGGGACATAACCTCAGACCGCAGATGGGGGACAAGTCCTAAAGCATCGGGCCCCGTTCCGCCTAAATCAAGACATCCGGTCACTTCGCTTCGGCCGGACAAAGAGCCTTTTCTTCCTGAGCCAGGACCCAGTGTCTTTAATCTTTCCCAGAAGAAAAGAGTTCTCATTACGTCTGCATCTTATCACATAACTGTATATCATAAAGAGGCTGTTATCACCTCTTCCTTCTGATTAGCTGGCCCTGAGTGATTCTAGCTCATGCGATGAGCCGTGCTCCAAAAACAATGACCGTCACTGAGCCATCCGCGGAGACCGCAGTCGCGGGCTGGGTGGAGTAATCTGCGGGGATCTCCACAGGCTCTTCATAATAAACAATGACGACAACAGTTCTTCGTCCGACCACGGCGAAAAGAGCCTTTCTTCGCAGATCTGCTTTGGCACCTGCCGCCGGAGCCCGAGAGCCTCCAGAAAACTCCATTCCAATACGTGGCCCCATTTGTCGGCTTTGTTTCCTGAGTCAAAACAGCAGAAGTGAAGAGAGACGCAGCACCTGGTGTCTTCGGTGGCCAAGGAGCAAACAGGTGTCAAAAGCACACTTTGGAAGGGAGCCTGCTGATGGAGACAGGCATTGCCGTCAACTCGTGAAAATCAAGAGCGAAGCATGTGTGTGTGAACAGCCTGTCCAGGATTATCAGGACTGAAATGGGGATGCGGCTGAGGATCATGGCGGTGGCAAAGCCAGCAGCTCCCAGTTTAGCACATGCACTGCGGCCGCCAAGGCCCCTGCTCCTTGTGAGCGGAGACTAGTCCCAGAGTGGTCAGACCTGGCCCTCTGGCAGACTTCCCTGGCCCAGGTGCACTCCAGGGAGGTGGATTTCATTGTCCCAGGGGAAGGCAGGCCTGGGCATTGGTGCCGTTTCTGTTCAACTCTCCAGCGATTTTCATGCCTTTGCTGAAAACCACACAATCTGGTGGGATCGGGAAGGGATACACAAGTCAGTGACTTGTCTGTGACGTGAAGAGTGACCAAGGGCGGAAAGGGAGGAAGACGGTCCAGGGAAAGGACCGAAACAGTGCACACGGGGCCCAGAAGGACACAGATGCTTGTGAGGCGCTGGGCAGGAGGTGATGCCGGTGGAGGCAGGAAGAAGGGACTTGGGGCTGAAGGTGCCGGTGGAGACGGGCTGTGAACTGGAGCCGATCCAAAGAGCTGGCTAGGGACCCGGCTTGGAGCAGAGTAGACGACAGCAGGTAGATACAGCTCGAATAATCGAAGGAGTATGTGGCTACAATGTAGACAATGAATGATGGGAGAGGGAGAAAGCAGGTGTGAGAACAGGAGAGGCTGAAGCTGTAACCCAGGAGAGGGAATGACCGTGGAGGGGGATTCAAATTCTCTCGGAAGGTGGAGCTGGCAGAGTTGTTTGCCAATTGATGGCATGCTGAAGGTCAAGGATTCTCCAGGATGCTCCCCTGCTGTTCTCAGGCTACCTGGTTCACATTCCCCTCCTCCCAAGCCCAGTTGACTCTGGACTTGTCCTTCCCCCGGCTGGCTGCCCTGTCCTGGCACCCATGTCCCTGCTCCCAGCCCATCAGCCCCCGGCACAGCGTGGCTTGTTCCCGGAAGTGACCCATCCTAGAGCACTGCGGCTGCGAGCATCTGTGCTGTTCTCCAAGAATACGTGCATCTTCATCAGAGAGTTCTAGGATCTTCCCATTCCTTGGGTCAAGCTCCCAGCACGTAAGGAAGAGTCGGGTCTGGAGTGGTCCCATCTCATCCGTGGGTGGGAATTCTGCCTCTTCCCGATCTTTAAGATATCCTTCCCACCCCCCACTAGCTCAACTGTCCTCTCCCTTCCATGCCTCCAGACAGCAGCCATATAGGGATGTTGGCCAAAGTCATGCAAGGAAAGGACCCGTAATTCACAGGTATCCAAATGCCTGGTCAAATCCGATTGCTTATGGGACACCCGGTTCTGACAGTGTTGCTGTGCCGACACCATTTCTAGGCCTGAGGCCCTTTTCCTGGGTGTGGGAGGTGATTTTCTACTGGTCCCCTCGCAGGGCCGCATCACTGAACGCGCCTCTCTGGGATTAACACCACTTAGAGTTTACACCCTATTGTTTTTGCAAAATCCCTTTGGTGTGGGAGATTTGGTATGGGGGAGGACAAGAAGATTCTGCCTGAGTGAAGGTTTGCCAAAGGGCTGAATGGTCTGTGTCGAGCTGTGCCTCATGCCAGGGGAGAGGTCGAGAGGGAGAATGGCACATGACATCGGAGAGGAAGCAGGCTTCATGTCTGAGGTGGGCGCAGATCCCTGGAGAACACCCAGCATTAAGAGTTTACGTATCTGACCTGCCCAAAGAAGTTTTGCAGGCAAAGTCTGCAAAGGATTCTGAGAGGATTCTGGCGGCAGAGACGACATCTGCTTTCCGGGGGGGCTGCCCCTGTGTGCCCCCACCCCTCAGACAAGCCAACAGCAGGGGAGCCAGACTCCTCTGCTTCCCTTCTTTTGCCTCACGGATGTGGCAGAGACTAGAAATACTGGTTTGGCAATGCAAAACGTGTTCATCTAACCACAAGCGAACCGGATTTCAGATGACCTTGAGCTTCTTTCCCTTCTCTATGGTCTTGTTTGAATGCATGTTATCTTTCTAATCGGATAAAAAAAGCAAAGCTACATTTGGAGGAGAAATTGGGAAGGCATCACCCAAAGAGGAATGTGTGGGGGACTCTGGTCATATCGGGCTCTCTGCTCAGTGGGGAGCCTGCTTCCCCCTCTCTCTGCCTGCCTCTTTGCCTACTTGTGATCTATCAAATAAATGCATAAAAATCTTAAAAAAAAAAAAGAAAGAAATGTCTTGAGGCACTTGCCCAAAAGGGTGATGGGAGGCCTGACTTGAGTGAGTGGCAAGAAGTCTTTATGAGAGGCCCTGGGGACACTGAGCCCCCCGGAGACCTGGGCCTCCTGTTTGAGGTCGCCCAGCAACCTCACCTGTGTGGGGCCTGGTAAGCCCAGCGAAAGGTACGGAGAAGGGCTTGTGCTACTGAAATGGAAGCCTCAGCCCCTTTGCTCCTCTGCCCTAGTCTTCAGTTTGACTCTGGAGTGGTTTTCTGGGCCAGAGCTGAGGCCTGGGACCAAGCGTGTGTGACGGTGCCCGGGAGCTCAGGGCTGTGGTCCAGCTGATCTTTCCTCAAGGCCACAAGGGACTGCTCCTGCCATTGCCCAGGCCACTCCCACTGGTGCTGCTGCTCCTGGCACCTACCACCCGGGGACGGCCCGGGGACATCTCAGAAGAGCTCTTCAGCGTTTGGTCCCTGTCCCCTGACCAGGTGGGCGTCCACAGGGTCTGAGTTGGCTGGTGTGTGGGGCAGACCCTCGGTAGGGTGTTCAGCCCCCCTTCCACGTGGCTCTGACCCACTCCTCGTTAGCCGTTGGTGTTTACCGCAGCTTGTTCTTCCCTTCGGATGAGTGTTTCCCCGGCAACACAGGCCCCACTGGGCCCACCCCAGCAGCTCCTTCCTCACTCTGGGACCAAAGAAGTCCTGGTTTCAGGAATGACCCAGTTCAAGCATCCAGGTGGGACGCCTGTCACCCCACAGTGTCCTCAGCAGCATTCTATGAGCAGAATTCAGGTTCTCTGCAGAACAGGAGGATCTCCTTGGTAGAACTGTTGTGAGGAAAACACGAGTTCATGTCAAGGGCCTAGAACAATGCAATTGATGTTCCCGCCGTGGGTTAGTGCCCCGCAGATCGGCGCTCACACGGCCCTCACTTTGGATCACAGCCTTGCAGGGGAGCTGGGTGGGGGTTTCCACATTCTGAGGGGCATCCAAGGGCCACACCCCTGCCACTTCGCGGGCTCACCCTGACATCGCTGCAACTTAATGAAGAGGAAGAAGAGCTCCCAGTCCATGGGGGCACTGGGATTGGATGACCCTTTGACCAAAGTTCTAGTAAGAACTCTGGAGAGTGCTCAAGGTTTGTGAGCCACACGGCACACAGATAGGACGTTTGCAGAAGTCCCTTCCGGGAACCGTGTGAAAAGGCAAACTTTAAATGGAGAGTTGGTGTCTGTTCACTCATCACATTTGCTGTGAGAAACAGCATGGAACCACTTAGCAGGGAGTATTTGTCTTTTTCGGGCAAATATCCACAGACAGAGAGATGTGAAGAAGCAAAGTGATAACTTTCAGCTGTTGCTCGGCTGTCGGCCAGTCTTACTTTTTATTTCCTCCTTCGATGGGAGATCGCTACTCCCCCTTCATGAAGGAGAACGTGGCGGCCCAGGGAGAGAATGGGAAAGGACATGCTCTTGGCTGGTCTAGGGAGGCCTGAGAGGCAGGCTGCGTGGATGGCTCACAGACCCTGCCCCAGGACCCGGCATGCGGTGGGGCTTGCCTCAGCCTCAGGAGGGGATGGTGGTGACGGGGACAGTTCTGTAAGTGCAGCTCTTTCCCTGAGCACCTCTGGCTCCGGTGCCAGGAGTCTCAGTCGGGCAGGGAATGAAGCTCACTGATCACTACGGGGAAACTGGGAAGGAGGACATTCCGAGCAGGGTTTACCTTCCTTCTTGGAAAATAGTCTTGAGCCGTGATTTCAAATAAGAAATGCTCTTTGAGGATTAGTTGTAAATTTCAAAAACTGTACCAGATGGGAAAGCCACAACCACAGAAACTCTGGGCTTAGCTTTGAGTTGAAAGATGTTGCAATGACGTGAAGCAACGGTGACCCAACAGGAGGTGGCAGAGGGTGTCACCTGAGCCCCCAAGGGGAGGCCAGAGAGGGGACACCAGACACCCAAAGGCTCAGCCTGACTCCCAAGTCCATGAGTCCCCCGAACTCAGGAAGTTCTCACACATGCCTCTTTGGAAGGTAGGCTGGCATGAACCCGGAACCGGAAACTTACAAACTGGCTTGACTCAGAGCACCTAAGGGCAGCTTAGAACCCTACACTGGTACTGATGGGATTTTAAGGAATAGTTTTCTGCTATTTGACTTGGTTTTATAATTTATCAGAAGGACGCATGGGTGTGGAGGGACAGGCCGTTTCTATCATCTGATGGCAAATCAGGGTTGCTTGCCTCGCCGCAAGGATGCTTTGGGAAGGCAACGGGCTCTCTGGAGTCTGAAAGGTGAGGATGAGAGCTCTGGAGACAGGTGAACCCCAAGGGGGCTCTGTCCAGTGCCACACTTAGTAGCATGGACCCGTGGGATGGGTCTACACATTCATGATGTCCTCCTATAGACAAAGTGCCCCCATGGCCTGTTCCTCCACCATCCTAGGGGGTGGTGATCCTTACACTTGCCCATGTGGTCTCTGAAGCATTTTGCTTGCATCCTCGCAGACTCTGACCACCTAGAGGAAAGTGAAACAGCACATGGATGGTGCGTTACCTACTACGGTTGGACATCTGCGTACTCACGGCCCTGTGATCCCTGCGTGGGGAGAAGCCTGTCTCCGCCTGCTCTGTTCGGCTTTGCCGGGCCGAGGGAAGTTGAGATACCCCAGGCTGGCATGGCTCAGAGAAGATGGGGGTGTAAGGTCCAGATGAGCAGGAAAGGAAGGAAGGAGGCCCAGCCAGAGCGGGCTGGCAGGAGGGAGTTTTCTTTGGCAGCAGAAGGGAGAGGAGGGATAAAGACGGCGGTCACTCCATGCCTGGCCAGGGACACCGAATGATGGGCCACAGAATCCTAAAAGTTTTGCTCTCAGTCATGAATGAGACCTCCCTTTGCCGTTTTCCCTAAGATTGCCATGAAGCTTGAAATTGCTTGCTGGAGCCCGTTTTGTTGGTGGTGTTTGTTCTGAATAGGATGGCGAGCAGAGTCTGGCTCCAGGACGGGGCAAGCAAGAGTCACCGTGCAGCATCCGCCTCTGCAGTGATGGAAGATTCCAGAAGGAAGTTGCCCCTCACCGCCGCATTCTAAAAGGGGCTACATGGCCTGGTTTGCCCGCTCTAGATGTGCATGCCTTAGCAAACGATTGTGAGCCAAGGCTACTTGGGCTGTTTAGTATGTAAAACAATATTTTAATAAAGGCTGTTTAACTCAGGCCTGATTCTTCTCTCTCTCTTTTAATTGTGGTAAAATACACAGAACATAAAGTCACCATCTTAGCCATCTACAGGTCCGTAGTGGTAAATTCCATTCATGCTATTGTACACCATCACCACCAGTCATCTCCAGAATTCTCTTCATCTTGCAAAACGGGAACTCTGTACTCATTAAATAACAACTTCCCATTCCCTCCTCCCCAGCCCCCAGCGACCATCATTCTGCTTTTTGTCTTTATGAATCTGGCTACTCAAGGGATCTCACAGAAGGTTTTTTTTTTTTTTTTTTTTTTTTAAATTATTTATTTATGTTAGGGGAGAGGGGGAGAGGGAGGGAGAGAATCTCCAGCAGACTCCCCACTGAGCGAGGAGCCGGACATGGGGCTGGATCCCATGACCCCGAGGTTGTGACCTGAGCTGAAATCAAGAGTCAGATGTTTAATCCCCTGAGCCACCCAGATGCCCCTCCATTCATCTTTTGATGGACACTGGGTTGATTCTATCCTTTGGCTAATTGTGAGTAATGCTGCTGTGAACATCGGTGTGAAAATCTCTCTTCAAGTCCCCGCTTTTAATTCTTTTGCATTTATTCCCGGAAGCAGAATTGTTGGATCCTACGGTAATTTTGTTTTTAATTCTTTTTGAGGAGCTGCCGTACTGTTTTCCATAGTGGCTGTACCAGTTTACATTCCCACCAACAGTGAACAAGGATTCAAATTTCTCCACATCCTGGCCAACACTTGTTATTTTGTTTCTGTTCCCTGCCCTCACCCCCACCCCCCAACGATGGCAGCCATTTTAAAGGGTGTGAGATGCTTATCTTATAGTCTCTTAGTCTCTTTGGACAGAAAGTCAGATCATGCTGTTTCTCCACTGAAAACCTCTAACTGGTAAAAGCCACAGTCCTCCTTATGACCTGGTGACCCCTGCCTCGTGTCCTACTGATGCCTCCCTTACCTCCGATACTGATTTTCCCACCCTCCAGTGGGACCCCAATGCCCTCCCCTGCTTCCTCTCCCCTGGTATCTGCTGGAGATAATTCGTCTGCCTGGCTGGGTCGAGGGAAATGGAAGCAGCCCAGATTTCAGTTTCAAAGATTGGTGCCCCCACTTCTTTCAGGATGTCACCTAAGATCAGTTCTGCAGAGAGGGTGTCTCTTTTTCTCCTAAAAACCAGCAGCCTCTTCACATGTCCCTCACATGGCCTTACTTTCAGCACCGACTGTCTTACCGCTGGGTTGTTTCGTATCTATCGATGTCCCTTATCCTGTCCATCCCTCCAGGAGGTAAGCTGCAGAATGGAGGGGTACACGGCTCTGTTCTCTGCTGGCTCTCAGGCACCTGGACCCCCGCTAGCATATGAGAGGAGCTCAGTGGTTGTCAAAGGAATGAAGAAAACTGCTTACATTAAACTATAAATTAAGATCTCATAGAGTTACTGGCTTTTAGGTACCAATATATGGCCAGGTCTTTACTTCGTTCTATCAGTTCCTAATGGATTTTTCTGGGTTTTCCTGTAGAGAATCAGAGTCTCCACAAACAACGACCATTTTGCTTTCTCTCTCTCTTCTTTCTCTCTCTCCCTCTTTTCCAGCACGATTCCCGAGCATTCCACTACTGGAGAGCCGAGGCCAGCTTTGGCTCTGCAGTAGGCATTTTGTCACATTCAAGAAGGACCATCTGTTCGATTTCACTAAGGACTTCGGTTAAAGTCAGGATCGAAGGGTTAATGCTCTGCAAAGCTTCTTAGGCATCTGGTGGGCATTACGTTTTCTCTTGGGCTCCTTGATGTGGCAGTCATGTTTAAGGGCGTCCTAAAAATCGGCCCATTTGTTCTCTCTAGGTCTGCACCCCCAAAATGCTCCTGGGTGGGGCGGCGGTGCCAAGCCCCGCCCGATGCGCCTGGGAACAGGGCCTGCCGAGGCCGTGGCAGGCTTCCCGGGGAGGGCTCAGGATGGCTTATTGTTTCTGAATTAAACAAATGAAGAATGTGATTCAATTAGAGGCAGCATAATGTAAACCAAGACGGATTTATATTTAGCCGGGCAGAGACATGTGGGAAAGAATGGAACTTCCCTCGGCACGGGCTTGGAAAGTTGGCTTTGAAGGGAGGGAGCTCCGCTCTTCACGCTGTCTTCGCCTCCCCCGGACTCGCCCCCAGATGTTTCCCTCTAGATAGTTCCACGTCTTGGGAAAGCATCATGGTTCAGTGGAAAGCAAAGCTCTAAGATGTTCATCTAGGAGCCTGGCTGTCTCTGCCGGAGCCTCCTGCAAGGACAGAGGCCACTTTGTCCTGGTTTTCCCTGTTCCCAAATGGGAGGACGCACCTCCAAGTCATCCAATGAGACTTTCAAGAATAGATTAAAACATGGCGAAGGTGTTAATACCCTGCATTTACGATTCCTAGAGAGCATTAGACAGAGAAACAAAATCCTCTTTGTTACAATTCTCCGTGGGTTTCCTTTTGGCAGGAAAATGAGATGGGAGGAAAGTTTGGTGAATTTCTCTTCGGTGAGGCGGGTGAATGAGTGTGGAACCAACCACAGAGTGAGGACCACCGTCCTATGCCTGTCTGCATCTGATTCAGTGCTAAGCTTTACGTGCTTTATTCTGATCCCTGCCATAGACTCTGCTCCTGGGGGTGGGTGTTGTCACTGTATAAGGTTGTGTGGCTACTATGTTCCCAGCTGGGGTGGGCCAGGAGTCCAGATCTCTCTCTTACCAATGGGAGGGAGACAGGCAGACTTGGTTCTTTCTTTTCCACACCTGTTTCTTTGGGGTGGTGCATAATGTCCTGGTTTGCTTGTGAAAGGGTCGCCCCCGCCTTCAAACTATTGAGAGCACTTTGTGTTTATTCTAGGACAGAGCAAAGAAGTGAATATATTGTAGATAATGAGAGCCATGTTTTTCACTTTTGGAGAACAGAGTTATAAATAAGCTAAGGGGGCAGGCCGGAATGCACCCTAGGGTGTTGGACTGGAATTGAAGGTCCCGGAAGGAACTCCTGTCTTTAATATGCATATATGTAGACAGATGCACGTGTGTGGAAACTTGATAAATGACAGATTTCGTTGCACACCACTGAGAAAAGGATGGACTATGGCATAAATGCAGCTGAGACAAATAGTTATCTGTATGAAAACAAAAAGGATGTCCTACCTCACGTCATAACAAAGACCTCATTGTAATTGCATTAAAAACTTAAATACAAAATTAAAAGAATATTAAGACACGGGAAAACATTATAACACTGTATCATTATGCCATTTGGGCAGGGGAAGAAGATTTTTTTTTTTTTAAACGAAGACACAAAAAAGCACAAGCAAGAAATAAATAATGCTAGATTTGACTCCCATTAAAATGAGAAATTTGGTTTATCAAAAGACACTAAAAAAAAAGTGAAGATTAAGTCACCAAAACTGGAGGAAAATGATTGTACTACATTCAAGTCCCAAAAGACTTGTGTCTAGAATATGTACAGATCACTGGGTCTGACCTTTCTGAAGAGGCAGTTTGTTCCGGGAACAGCCCTTCGTCTTGCGGGAGCTGCTCTAGGGGAAATGAATCAGGAGGGATTATTGACACAGAGCCGCAGGGTGACTTTACCGAGCGAGGGGCACCTCAGAGTTTACATTAGCAGGAAAGCAAATGCAAGTTCAGGGCCTTGGTCGCTTAAGAAACATGAAGACTGGTTCGTGCTTCCGGACTCGTGGGAAGTGGCCAAGCGGTGACAGGAAGGTCTCCTCTGAAACAGGGAGCAGCCGTGTGGGAGGGAGGGAGCCCAGCCCACGAAGATGCCCGGACACTTTCCTGGAGGGAAGCCAGATACGGAGACCACCTTCTAGGTAAAAAGAAAGTTTTGGATGGGGTGAGATAGTTAAGTCTTTCTGGAAAAATACTTCGGTCTCAGGACTCTGGATTTTTATCATTCCTTTGCCTGCAAGAACATTATGTTACTTCCGAAAAGAAGAAACTTGTTGAAACATATATGGTTTTCCCTACTAATTTTGCTTTTCTAAAAACAAAAAAAGACAGCATCCTCCCTTTGCTTCCATTTCCCCTCTGTTTCCCCCCTTCTGGTTTCCCCCTTCCCTCTCTTCCAGAAGGCGCACCCAGGAGGGCTCGGCAGCTTCCACTGGGCACTGCTCACAGGGGCAGCTGCGTGAGAACACAGGTTGTCTCAAGGGGCTTCCGCGACCACCCTGTTTCGTGAAGATTAGGAAAAATGAATAACTTCCTTTAAAAAAATTGGCACCGAGGCTTGTTTTCTTTTCTAGACCTCTGGAAAAAACTCGGTGGTACTATGTGAAGGAAAAATGAGTTAATAAAACTCTTCCTAGCTTGTCCTTATTTTTGTACCCAGGAGTGAGTGGAAAAATCAGACCTTTTCAAGATCACGGACCCCGTGGCAGCTCGGGCGTGCTCTTGTCTGTGTATACAAAGCATGTCAAGACTGATTAAATTATCTAATTAAAATAATGATCTCCAAGAGCCTGCTTGTTTTGGCCAGAGGAAGGTCAGCTCAGCCAGCCCCTTCTCTGTGCTGCTGGGGAACCCCTTCCCTGTCGCAGGCTCACACAAGCCCCGCACGGGCTGGGGGCCCCAAGCCTGTTCCCGGAAGAGTAAGGGTGGGACCCACGCTCGCCAGTGGGGATAGGACTCTCTCCAGCTGGGACCGAAGAACACTCAGACCCTTTCTTTGTCAATATCTACTCACTACAGAGACTTCAAATATGACAAATTTAGGCAATGAGTGATTTTAGTTTGTGCACAGCTTGACAATTTGATGGACTTGAGCTCATTGTCATTTTGTTTGGGTGCTCTTTGCATTGGGAAGATACAACCCAAGATCCAGAGAGTGTCCACAAGTAATAAGTAAAGGAAAATGCCAGAAAAGTTTCTGTTGTTTTGAGACGACTAAGGGGACTGTTGGACTATTGGGCATGAAGTCGCTGGGTAGCCTTGACATTTTGTGGTACCAGCCCAAAGAGAGACATTACTGGAGGCTGTGGTTGTTCCTTTGACCCCCAGGCTCCCAGGATAGGGCATAAAGATGGCTCGTTATATTCAAGTCAGAGCAGTTTTTTTTTTTTTTTTTTTTGGCTAGGAGTAAACTTTGGGGCACGGAATATAAATCTGCTATGCATAATTTAATTCAAATTTAAGTGCATCAAGGAATGCATTGAGCCTGTCCTCTGCTCTACTCTAAGCTCTGCACAAGATATACAAACAGATCTGTGGACATTAGCAACATTCTGTTTGTCTTGCTGTTAAGGAGTCAAGGGCTTCCTTTGGGGGAGTTGGTCTAGTAGCCTGCAAGTCCTTAGAATGGGGGTCATGACCTTTGAAAACTAGAGTGCTGGTCTTTTTTTTTTTTTTTTAAGATTTTATTTATTTATTTGAGAGAGAGAGATTGTGTGAGAAAGAGGCAGAAAGAGAGGGAGGAGTAGACTCCCTGCTGAGCAGGGAGCCTGATTTGGGTCTCGTCCTGGGATCATGACCTGAGCCAAAGGCAGAGGCTTAACTGACTGAGCCACCCAAGCATCCTGCTAAGGCTTATTCTTATTTCTTCCCATCGTACCCAGGAGACAAGGGACTGGTGAGGGAACCCTTTGCAGAAGGAAAGCCAGGTTTCTGCTGGGCCCTGAAGGGCATGGTAGTTCTTACAAGCCAAGGGGAGATGTTATAACAGCCGTCATATCACATGATGGAAGCAACTACCTCCAATGCTAAGTGGGTGTTTCTTCCTTCTCCCTCCCCCACGTCTCGATCCATTTTCCTTCCTCCAACATTCGGTAAGTTCCGTCTATGAGGGATCCGTGATGGCTCACTAAATATATGTTTTTAATATTCAGTAATAATAGTTGGTTAATATTTTCATGAAATTTCTTAAAGCTCTGTGTGCAACCATCTTACTTGGAGATATGAGAAGAGAGAAAAGAGCAAAATGTCAGCGTCTGCTGGGAAATTGTTTACAAAATGTTATCATGATTATCTTTCCATTCTGGGTGCTCTTCATTCCTTCGTGTAGATCTAGATTTCCATCTGGTATCATTTTTCCCCTGCCCAAAGGATTTCCTTTAACATTTCTTGCTGTGCCGTTCTGCTGGGAATGAATTCATTCAGCCTTTATATGTCTGAAAAAAAAATTATTTTGTCTTTATTTCTAAAAGATTTTTTTTTTTTCTTTTTTTACTCTGGCTACAGAGCTCCAGGTTGACGGTTTTCCCCCAGTGTTTTCAGGATGCCGAACCGCTGACTTGTGTTGTTTCTGAAGAGAATGGGGCAGTAATATTTATAATTTTTCCTCTGTATGTAATGTGTCCATTTTCTCTGTTATTAAGATTTTTCTTTTTTTTACCACTGGTTTTAGGCAATTTGATGATGATGTGCTTTGTTTTCTTCATATTTCTTGTGTTTGGGGTTTGTTGGATTTCTTGGATCTGTGGATATAGAGTTTTCATCAGATTTGGAAAAAAGTGGGGCCAGCAGATCTTTGATATTTTTTCCATGCCTACCATTGAGGATTCCAATTATGTATATTAAGACTCTGGGCTTCACAACATAGTGATGTTCTAGTCTTTATTTTTTAGCTTTTTTTTAAAGTCATCATTCCATGTTAGATTTTATTGCTAGAGTTCAACTTCCCTGCAGTCGGGCTCCTAATTTCATCCAATGTATTTTTCACAGCAGATAATATATGTTTTACTTCTAGGCGTTTGATTTGAGTCTTTATTATATAGTCCATGTCTTTCTTGAACACATTCATACCTTCCTCCACCTTTTGGAATTATAATAGGAAATTACAATAATTGCTTTATTGTCCTTGCCTGCTAATTTTATCCTTTGTGTCAATTTTTTTTTCTTTTCTGTTCTTTCTTCCTTTTTTTTTCCTAGAGAGAGAGAGAGCGAGCAAGATGTTAGCAGGGGTTGGGGAGAGGGAAAGAGAGAATCTTAAGCAGGTTTCATACCCATTATGTAGCCTGATCAGGGCTTGATCCCAGGACCTTGAGATTGTGGCCTGTGCCCAAATTAAGAGTCAGATGCTTAACTAACTGAGCCACCCAGGCTCCCCAATCCGTTGGGTTGTTCCTTAGTCTGGGTATACTGTTTGATTTTTTTTCACTATGGGTTTTATTTTCTTGCTTATTTGCATGGGTGGTAATTTTTGGTTGGATGCTAGACATTTTATCTGTATATTTTACCTTATAAAGTGCTAGGGTTTTGGTATTCATTTCAGTAGTTCAGGGTTTGGCTCTGGGATAAGTTATGCTACTTGCTTGGAAGTCATTTGACCATAATGAAAACTGCTTTTAAGCTTTGTTAGATGGTGTCAGAGTAGTCCCTGGTCTAAGACTTACTTTTCCTTCCTCTTCACATGCCTTACCTGATGGTCTGTATCATATGACATGGCCCACTCTGGCTGGAGTCTCTCCAGGAGTCTCTCTGCTACTCTGCCTTGTGAACTACGGCTGTTGTCATGGCTTTCCTGATTCCTCAGCTCTCTCTTCTCAGCTCCATGAAACCACAGGGCTCTCTTTGGGCTTCCCACCCATGCCTTGAAGCCTGGAAGCTCTCTCTAGGCAGGAAGCTGGAACAATCAATCATAGGGCTCATTTGTTGGTTTCCCTCGTCTCCGGGATCATTATCTTGTCTGTTGTCCAATGTCTGGAAACCCTTGTTTTTGCTATGTTGTCAAGGGTTTCAGGTTTTTAAGATGAGAAGGTAAATCTGGTTCTTTTTATTCCATTGTGGCAGGCTAAGCATTGTTTTAGGCCCTGGAATATAAGAAACACTAAGACTGAATTAGCTTCTGCTCATACAGAACTTATAAGGAAGTACAAAGGAATTTTTATATATTCACTCATTCATTCATTCACCAAACTTGCTTGGTTCCTTACTATGTGCTATTCTAGGTTCTTAAATTGTAATGGGAGAAGGAGGCAGACAGAAGTTGAGTATAATGTGCTTTAAAGAAAGGTAAGGGGGGTTGTGATGATGATGGGGTGGGTGGATATCGGTATTTTAAACGGAGCAATAAAGGATAGCATCTCGGTGGAGGTGGAAATTGACTGGAGACACGAATTAGGTGAGATTTCTGGCCAGAGGAAGATGCTTTCAGGCTGAGGGAAGAACAAGTATAAAGATCCTTAAGCAAGAGTTTGCTTAGCCTGTTTTAGAAACAGAGAGGAGGTCAGTGTGGCTGGGACTAAGTGAGCAAATGGGTGGGGTTTGGGGTCAAAAAGATCAGGGGCTTGATCTTGCAGGCTGTGTAATAACAACAAATACGGGAGCATTGTGAAAGGGGACCAGCCACGTAGTGGGGGTCCTGACTTTGTTGTCTGCCAGCTCTTTCTTAAGTGAACCACTTGATTTTTTTAAAAGATATTATTTATTTTTTGAGAGAGAGAGCGAGCAAGCACATTGGGGTGGAGGGGCAGAAGAAAAGAGAAAAACAGACTTCCTGCTGAGCAAGGAGTTCAGTCCCAGGATCCTGAGATCATGACCTGAGCCGAAGGCAGATGCTTAACCGACTGAGCCACCTAGGCGCCCCTTTAGTGAGCCACTTTTAAGGATAACTCAGTAAACTGAATTTATAATCTCCTGGTTCTGTTAATTAATTAATATTTTGTGATTTTTTTACTATTGTTTATTACTATGTTTCTCCATCCTTTATTCTGACAGAGACTCTTGATAATCCTTACTTTTTTGAAAGGTGTAACTGGTTCGTAGGGAGGGTATGTGATATAAGGCCAAATACCAAAGCAATATGGCCTTGTTAGAATTATACATCAGATCCCCTGAATTTCAGAGGATCTGCTATGCCTGCCATACTAGGATGCTCCCAGGTAATATGTGAGTGGTATTTGAGCTAGTTTTCTTTATGGTAGGCTTATTCTTTATTCATTAAAAAAATAAAACTAGGAGCACCTGGGTGGCTCAGTGGGTTAAGCCTCTACCTTCAGCTCAGGTCATGATCTCAGAGTCCTGTGATCGAGCCCCGGATCAGGCTCTCTGCTCAGCGGGGAGTCTGCTTCCTCCTCTCTCTCTCTGCCTGCTGCCCTGCCTACTGATCTCTCTCTCTTTCTCTGTCAAATAAATAAAAAAAAGCTTAAAAAAATAAAACTAATATATTTTCATGGTAAAAAATGTAATGGAAGTTCCATTCTGCAAAGATAACCACTGTGAGCCGTTTTTTTATCTTTCCAGAAACTTTCATTGCATTTGAAAGCGCAGACTTGAATCTGTATAAGTTTTTTGTTAAACAAATATGAGCTGACATTTGCTCTCCACTATGTATTTATTTATTTTTTTTGCAAAGCTTTTTATAGGGATCTTTGCATTTCAGTGCAGAAATAGAACAAATAAAATTTGTATGGACTTTCAAAAACCCTGAATATCCAAAGTGATCTGGAGAAAGAAGAACAAAGCTGGAGGCATCCTACTTCCTGATTTTAAATGATACAATAAAGCTACAATAATCAAAACAGTATGGTACTGGCATAAAAATAGGTCAATAGCATGGAATAGTGAGCCCAGAAAGAAACACACACATATATGGTCAGTTAATCTATGACAAAGGAGGCAAGACTGTACAATGGGTGAAGGACAGTCTCCAATAAATGGTGTTGGGAAAACTGGATGTCTACACACAAAAGAATGAGGCTGGACCACTATCCTAGCTTGTAGACAAAAATAGACTCAGAACAGATTAAGAACTTAAATAGAAGACTTGAAACCACAAAGGGTCAATATCCAAAACACATAAAGAACTTATAAAACTCAGTGTAAGAAAAAACCAACAATCCAAGTAAAAATGTGCAGAGACTTTGAACATTTTTCCCCCCCAAAAAGATATACGTATGGCCAAAAAGTGCACACAAAAGATGTGCAGCTTCAGTAACCATCAGGCAAATGCAGATCAAAATCACAATGAGATATCACCTCCTACCTGTCGGAATGGCTATTATCAAAAAGACAGAAAATAAGAAGCGTTGGTGAAGATGTAGAGAACAGGGAACCCTTGTGCACTGTTGGTGGGAATGTAGATTGGGGAAACCACTGTGGAAAACAGTATAGATGTTCCTCAAAAAATTAACAGTGGAAAATAAACAGTGGAATAATCATACAAGCCAGCAATTCTGCTTCTAGGCACTTGTCCCCTCCCAAAAATGAAAACATGAATTTGCAAAGACATATGTACCCCTATGTTCACCACTGCATTATTTACAATAGGTAAGATATGGCAGCCACCTGAATGTCCATCACTAGATAAGAGGATAAAGAAAATGTGGTGTGTATGTACAAAGGAATATTACTCAGTTGTGAAAAAGAATGAGGTTTGTCATGTGCAATGATGCAGATAAATCTAGAAGGTATTATGCTAAGTGAAATAAGTCAGACAGAGAAAGACAAATACCTTATGACTTTCCTTAGGTGATATCTGGAAAACAAAACAGGTGAACAAAACAGAAACAGACTCATAGACACAAAGAACAAACTGATGGTTACCAGAGGGGAAGAGGTGAGGGGGAGGGACAAAATAGGTGAAAGGTATTAAGAGGTACAATCCTCCAGCTACAAAATAATTAAGACATGGGAGGTACTATACAGCGTAGGGAAAATAGATGATAATATGTAACAACTTTGTATGGTGACAAATGGTAACTATTCTTACTGAGGTGAGCATTTTGTAACCGTTATAAATATGGAATAATTATTGTACCTCTGAAATGAATACAATATTGTGTGTCAATTATTCTTCAATAAGGAAATTAAAAAGTGAGCTAATTTCATTCCATTACGTCTTTTTTCTTTTCTTTTTTTCCCTAATTCTGTTTTAGGGATCTTTGCGTATCACGGCTGAAGAGACTTCTCTAAAATGGCTCCCATGTGCGCATTTTCTTGGTTTCATCCCCTGAACCCACTCTTGGTGGAGAATTAGCTATCTTTTTCAGCTTTTTTGGACAGCAATATTCTTGTTGGTGTATCTTTATGAGTGTGTTTCCTGAAGAGCTTCATCACTTCTTTGTGGGAGCAGACCTGCGTTGACTCTCTCCTGGCCTAGAGTTGACTACTTCTCCAGGCTCCTCCTTGTGTCCAGCCTTTCTTCTCAAGTGTCCACCTCCTTCACCGTATGCTCTGCTCTGTGGAGATACCCATAGTATCTTCCGTGTTGCCTCAGTGAATAATCGAGTGAGGGAATGAAGAGTGAGCTGAGGAAAATGCAAGGCATTTCTCATGGTGGCTCTTGCTCAGGTTCCTGTCCTTGGAATACGAGGGGACCAGCTGAAGGAAGTAGGCCTGCCAGAAAACTGAGGGGGCTTCAGCAAAGCCACATCCCAAGCTGCGTTCCACCATTTTTTGGTTTTTACACTCAATAGCTGTCTTCTGAAGGTGAAATCATTCTTAGAGTCGATTTAGAGTAACTAACTAATAGAATTAACTAATTCTAACTAATAAAGTTAGTATTAAGATGCTAACCAGTTCTCTAGGGAGCCCTGGTTGGTCTTAGCATGGTGCCTGCTGCTAAAGGGGGTGGGGAGAGAGGCACGGGACAGGCCAACTGTAGAAAGAGATAAAACTGTTAGGAAACCCGTCCTACTTTGCACTGTCAGCTTCTGAAATGATAGCGTATCACTGTGCGCACCAAAAGAGGGACAAAATCAACAGTGTTAATGGAAAACTTGTGTCTATTATGTACAAAGGAGTATCTCGTACTTCAGGCTTTCAGTCCTTTGTGCCGAAGAGAAGTCTGGTGAAGCACTGTTGTCAGAACAAAGATCAAAGCATGGCCACCCTGCCTTTCTACCTCACATTCCTCTCCTGCTTGGCTGTCTGCAAAGAGAGAATGTAGCATGAGCTAGAGAGCAAGCCCTTCAGGCTGTTTCTTCTCCACCTGTGGGCTCTGCCCCAGGGTCTGGCTCCCTGCTGGGCAAGTGGTCCAACCAAGATCCTTGTGTAATTAATTCAGTGATGGCTTTATCATTTAGCCTCCAATGGTTGGAGGGGCTTGACAGAATGCCACAGAGTGGGAAGCTGGGAGAAAGGAAACACCAAGCTACTTGGTTGACCTCGTCAGTTTTTATTAGGATGCTTGGGGATCATCTTGGTGGAATTTGTGTATGTAAAACACATGTGCACACACACACATTTGTGTGTGTGTGTGTACACAGAAAGTGGAGCAATGTTTCTTGCTAAAAGTAGATGTGAACAAAATAGCTTTCTTTGGATTTCTTAACCTCTATAGCCAATTTAACCTCTATGATTCTTTTTTTTTTTTTTTTTTCATTTTGGAAAGGAGGAAAGATGACTTTCTTTCAATTTTTTATTTTTATTTTTTAAAGATTTTATTTATTTATTTGACAGAGATTAGAAGTAGGCAGAGAGAGAGAGAGGAGGAAGCAGGCTCTCCGCAGAGCAGACAGCCCTATGCGGGGCTCGATCCCAGGACCCTGGGATCATGACCTGAGCCGAAGGCAGAGGCTTTAACCCACTGAGCCACCCAGGCGCCCCTCTTTCCATTTTTTAAAAAAGGTTTTATTTATTCATTTGAGAGAGAGAGAAAGAGAGAGAACACAAGCAGGGGGAGAGGCAGTAGGAGGGAGAAACAGACCACCAAGCAGGGAACCTGATGTGGGGCTCGATCCCAGGACTCTGGGATCATGACCTGAGTGGAAAATAGACATTTAACTGATTGAGCCACCCGGGCGTCCCAAAAGATGGCTTGCTTCTCTATATGCAGGGCGTGTATCTTTTGGTTGATCTGCAGATGCCACTGAACGCTGTTTAATGGGATGTTCTTTTTTTTTTTTTAAAGATTTTATTTATTTATTTGACAGAGAGAGATCACAAGTAGGCAGAGAGGCAGGCAGAGAGAGAGGAGGAAGCAGGCTCCCTGCTGAGCAGAGAGCCCGATGCGGGACTCGATCCCAGGACCCTGAGATCATGACCTGAGCCGAAGGCAGTGGCTTAACCCACTGAGCCACCCAGGCGCCCTTAATGGGATGTTCTATTGAGAGAGGCCGAGATGGTGGGTTGGTGGCATTAGCATTTGGGGTGAAAAGAAAAGATGGGATGATTGTCACAGAGGTTTCAGTATGTTTGTGTGTGTCAAGGGCATTCAAGCACCAGTCTTTCTCTTGGCATGGGACTGGTTGGTTTGGGTAATCCGGGGCTCTGATCTCAGCTGGTCCTGCAGCTAACAGAGATCTAACTCAGTTTACCCTACGGTTCTTGTCATTGACGGGATGAGGGAATGAAGTTGGCCAGGCATTGCATGACAAGCCAAGTTCTCTTTGTTTAACCTGGGATTCTCTAATCATATTTGTCCATAAAACTTTTTTTTCCCTTTTCTTTTTAACATAAAACATATCAACAGCCCATGGAACCCTGTGTCCAGTGCCAGGCTCCCAAGGAACGATCCCTATTGCCCCAAGGGCACCAGGAAGTTTCTTGCAGATGGAGGCTTTATTGCACAGCTGTTGGGAACCCATTGCCTACAGAGCAGCTGTATGGAAACGTTCACTCAGTGTGGTAGTGGCTCATTTTTATGTCCTATACTTCTGAGTAGTGGGTACATAGTACATAGCGCTGTGATCACAAATTTCCATCAGGTAGCCTCCAAGATGAGTATATTCAGTTAGATATGAATATATATATGATGTTACAATGTTTCATGTTTACTTGTTGCTACCTTTATAAATGTTCTATAACTTGTAGTTATTCTAAAAATTAGATTGATAGTTAATTTCATTTTCAAGTGACTTGAGATGATTTTTTAAAAAAAATCCCTTACCAAGTTAGAATGAGAAGAAAGAACATGTACAACTGGGAGTCCCTGACTCACTCATTCACTCAGATTGGTTGGTCTAAATGGACTTCCAGATGATCGAGAAGACTGATCAGCATCTGCCTATTGGGTCTAAAATCACACAGACATTTGTATTTTCTGTGGATCAAGACACACAAATCCATGCACTCTACAAATTCCGTGGAGGTTAAGCTCTGCCTCATAAATAGAGGTAGCCTTTTAAAACAGACAATCAGACATTCCAGCTACGCGCCGATAAAACTGCCATTTCTCCCTATTTTTCTTAGAATCTTGTGGGTATTGAAAAATAATAATGTCCTGCCTTCTTGAGCTATCAAGTCAGAAAATCTGTCTCACCCGGGTGAGGGTGAGGTGCCTGAGCTCCAGGCATCCAGGCAGTAGCCTGTAAATCTTATAACCTCATGCAGCTGGAGGTCCCGAAGGAAATACAATCCTCTTGGCTGGCGTCCACCGTCAGGGATAAGGGACACCTGCAGCACAGTCACTGTGGTCCCTTTCAGCCTGAGGTCCTGAGACAGACATAGGATGCTGGGAGAGTTTGATGTGGAGAACAAGACCTTCAACCCTTGTTCCTAACTTACCATTCATTTCTCATGGACGGTGAAATTAACCAACCCGGAAGTGTCACAATCCTTTTGTTTTCATGCTCCTTATATATGTTCTGTGTGGTCCAGGCTGGGACCTGCGTCCCGCCACCCCTCCTCCTGAACCCTTCTGCTCGCACCCTTTACACCTGTGCCCCTCCTCCTGTACCCTTTTTTATACATGTACCCCTCCTGCATCCGCCTCCCACACCCTTCCTGCTGCATTTCCTTCTCTGGTACCTCTCCTGTACTTAATCACACACCCCTCACTCATGTAGGTCTTGCCAGTGAGATGGAGGTACTGCTTGGGATATGTGGGGGACAGTCAGTGAAGCAGAGGTCCACCTCCCCCCTCCCCCACCATTTGCACGATGGAGAGAAGAAGGTGGAGAGGAGACAAGAGAGAGGAAGCCAGGGTGCATCATCAGGAGAAATGATAAGGTTATGGAAGGACAACCCCCAAGGGTTGAAACAGGACTGACAAAGCATTGGTTTGCACTCACTTTTTCTATTGATGGTTGAAGATACTACATGTTTGCAGATCAGAAACGCAAAGACTTGAGTCCTGGTCTCAGCTCTGCCAACACCTTCCAGGGGGATCTTAGGCTGATCACTTCCCTCCCCCTGCCTTCAGGGTCCTTCTCTATAAAATGATGGAACATGCCAGATAACCTTCAAGGTTTCTGCTGGTTCTGGAACTCTGTGCATCCCTTCCTTACCCAGGGCCCCCAAGGAAGAGCCTTCCTTAGCTTTTGCCAAAATGTGATCTGCAAGGGCCAGCCCAGACTTATGCTGATAGCTGCATAAGGAGCGAACCTCTGTTCCAGATACAGCTAGTACGTGACCAAGGTGCGAGGAGGCCACGCCCCCTCCTCCCAGCACCCACCCTGGTATTCTTTATGGGAGGGCACGGGAGTATGTTATCAGATGGCTTCATTCATAAACACAGGCTCCCTTCCCATTTCCCACTAACCTTCAAATTCTGGCTCGTCTGGGCTGCACACCTTTGTTCTTTCTATGGGGGGATTTCCATTTGTTGGATATGCTCAAATCTTTTTTTTTTTTTTTTTAAAGGGGTTGCCCTTCTTAATATTTTGGTTTTAACTTTTGAGGGTGTTTCTGCTTTTAATAAGGTGGTTTCCTTTTTCCTTGCCCGACTCTTTTGCTGGGAAAGATCAGAGTAACGACCTGAGCCTGTGGGATTTCAGGTCTTCCCCCGATAATGAAAGCCACAGTCGTAGCTGGGGAAAAAAAGTACTGCAAAAAACCCCATCAGTCCCCTTTCCCTGCCCTGTTCTTATAAACAGAGGGCAAATGTTACTGTGGAAACCATAATATTGCCCAACTAATAAAACCATCTGGGGTTTGACTCCTTTTTTTTCTGTCTTCAGACGGCATTTATTACTGTCTTGGGATTCAACATACCTATTTTTGCCAGGCAAGCGGTGTGCCAGTAGCGAGCAAGGTCTTTACTACTCTTCTCCCCCCTTGAACTTCTGTTGAACCTCAGTCCACATGAGTCAGGCCAACGAGGACTTGGTTAGCCTCCTCTGCTGGTTTTACCTATCTTCGAGGTGTTTTTCTCACTGGAGTATCAGTTTCTGTGAACTTTGGGCTTCTCTCATCATGCGCTGTGTTTGAATGAATGGTGGGCACAAAATGTCTTCATATCCTTTGGGTTTGAGTGTCCTGGTGTTTGAGGAAGACATCTGCACAGAAGGGCTGCCATTCTGATGGACATGTGTCCTCAGGCCCACGTTGTTCCTGGGGACGCAGGGGGTTACAAGCCGGACAGAGCCCCCGTGTTCTCATTGATACAAAGAGAACATCTGTGTATGTGTTATCTCCTGGGGCTGCAGCCAAGACTAGGTGGAGAGCTTCCCAGACACATTCAGAGCTGTCCTAGTCAACGAGGATGGTGCTTCCAGAGAGCGGGGCTGGGGCTCACGGGACTGCGTGTTCCTCTGTTCTCCTTGCCTCATGTCTCTAATCCAATTAAGGCTCAGGTAGAAAGTGCGAGAGCCCAGAACCCAGCAGCCATCCCCTGCCACCCTTGACAAGAGTGGGAGGGCCCTGTGAAGTGTGTAAACCGAGAGCCCATCAATCATGGTGATTCAAGGAGCCTCAAGGGGTCTGGTGTGTAGCACCCATGGGGAGGTGGTCTTGGCAGGTGGGTGGGGGATGGCCACCACCTGCTCCTTCCTTCCAGCCCGGAGCCTCCCTTGCCTCTCACATGACACTTGGTGCATTGGGAAGGGGGAATCTTATCATAGACCTGGGGTTCCTTCATTCCAGCAGAACAAATTAAATGAGAGTCTTCAGCCAAAATCCTTCTGTATTTCTATTTTACGCATGACACGTAGCTAACCCCACAAGGCTTTTTGCCCTTAGTCCTGGGTGTCGGGGATAGGAAAGGCTTTAAACTTCAGTTCGTTTACATGTGAGGGGAATGAAGTCCAGAGATGTCAAATAACTTGCCTGTGGTCACACAGCTTGTTACTCGCAGACTGGGGACCAGAGTTTAGCTCCCCGGCCTCTCAGCCAGCTCTTCCCACTTCTAGGTGCTACCATAGGAAGTGCTATGCTTGTGGAGTATAACTTGTCATATAATACACCCACACGTACGTGTTTATCAGTTTCTAAGCATTGCTTTGCCGGCATTGCCGTCGGAGGCCCCTTGGTGCGATGGAGGGGGGGCCAACACCAGAGCTTCTGTTCTCTGAACTGACTCATGGGGGCTCCTGGGCAAGTCACCCCACCTCCCAGGATCTCATTTTCCTTGCTTTGGAATAAAAGTTCCTATTTCAAGTCCCCTTCCAGCTACACCAATCTGAATTTCCTGCTAAATGGAACCATGTTTCAAGAATGCTTGTTGGTTAAAGATGTTTTATAATAAATACAGATCTTGTTGAAAAGGGAGTAGCTACTCCGTGGGTTGCGTTGGTCCTTTGAGACTACGTGGCAGTCCTTTCAGACTCTTAACTGTGCACAGCTTTGAATGACATGAGCAAAGGGCTCTGGCCGAGTATGGACAGAGGTCTGTAACTTTGGTCTCTGGGCAAGACAGCCCTGTTGGCCTCATCGAGGAGCCAGGTACACATCCCGTTGGATGCCTGTCTTCCTGCCGGTGCCTCTGCCCTGGGTGTCCTGGCAGAAAGATGTAGCCCTGGGGCCTGAGGGATCCATGACAGCAGTCCCAGGTCTTACTCTGCTGGAAGGGGACTCAGCTTCAGTCTGGATCTCCACCTACCTATGCAGTGGACGGGCTACTTCACCACCAGACCCAAACACAGCCCTTTGAGGTTCTTCAGGGTACACCGTCTGCACGAATGCTGACCTGAGCAAAGGCCCGGATGTGGTCAATTCTGTTATTCATATTAATCAGGGGGGAGGGCACTGCCTCATAAATAATTCAAAGATGCTACAGATCCTCAAATCTTTTTCACATGGTCTGCTTGCTGCAAATGTTTATTGAATGACTGCATATACATTAACATACAAATGAATATTTTGCAATAGGTTTTGGTATTCGCGTTTGCACATCTGTCTGTTGAATGTTCCGAGGATTTGCAGCTGCTCTCACAAAATGATGAAGGACACCGCCAAAATAAACCCCAGAGACCAGGAAAACCAGAGGGTGCTGAGGTCCGCCTGCTCGTTGCTCGGTGGCAGGGAATGGGGCCATCCCTTCTGCCGATACAAGCCTCCAGCCAGAAACCTGTCCAGCCTGGAGCTTTGAGGCTCCCGCCACACAGCATGCTTGACCTGGGGGGGAGGGGGCTGAACACCTATTCTGGGTTTCTAACTGACTGCATGGCCAGAAGATGTTCATGTCCTTATTCCTAGACCATGTGATCATGTCCTAGCAAAAGGACTTTGCAGATTTCATTAAGCACTTTATCAGAGGGAGATGATCCTGAATGGTCTCGGTGGGCCCAACTGAATCACACAAGCCCTCGGAAGCAGAGCACTTTCTCTGGCTGTAGTCTGAGGGATGAGGCAGAAAGAGGATTTGGAGAGAGTCACATCAAGAGAAGGGTTCCATATGTCTTGCTGGTTTCAGGAGGGAAGGGCAGTGAGACAGGAATGTAGGTGGGCCTCGGATGACAGACTACAAAGAAATGGGGACTCTGGGCCTAGAACCATGAGGACCTGAATTCTGTCAAGGCACTCAATGAGCTTGAGAAGGAGTCTTCCCAGAGCTTCTCGAAAGGTCTGCAGCCCTGCTGACACCTTGATTTGGGCCCATAAGACCTTCAACAGAGATCCAGCTGAGCCATGCCTCACCGAGCTTCTGACCTGGGGAAATGGAGTGATAAGTGGGTGTCCATTTAAGGCATCGGGTTGTGGTGATTCGTTGCTACAGTAGCCTGTGAGTAATGGAGCACCGCCTTCAGCTCTTGGGACCCTGTTTTCCTCTGAGGAGTGGAAGGGGTTGGGCTAGGTCTCTGACACCTCGCCCAGCTTGTGAGTTCTGGGATCCATGATCGTGAATTGATCAGGTTGATAAATATACCAGGATTTTGTGAAGTAAGGAGGTGGACCCCCCCTGACGGGGTTCAGAGAGGAGATTTCGAGTTGCAAACTGCACTTACAACCTTTCTGTGCTTGGCTCCTTTTCTATAGATAGGAAGAGCAGCATGGCTGCACGTGGACTTGAGGGTCAAGCAGGAAGATGTGGGGCACATATCGTTTTAAGAGTCCTGCCACGGTGAGTGGGGCGGCCCAGAGAAAGGCAAGAGCACGTCTCAGCCGCTTTCCAGTTTCTGTCCTCCTTGTCCTTGTGATGGGGGCCAGAACTCGAGGGGCCAGACACTGACCAGGACTTACAGTTTCGAAGAACCTGGCCAGCCTGCAGAGCTGCTTCCCTGGTACTCTTTCCTTTTCAGTCCAGCAGCTGGCTGGGAGCCTGGGCCAGCTTGCCTGCCAGGGAGGGCAGCCCCCAGAATGGGGCAGTGCCCTTCAGCCTGGGCCAGGGGCCCTTCTCTTTCTTTTCCAGGTACTCAGAATTCAGTTGGCAGGTTGGAGACATTATTTCTGACATTTGGGATGTCAGAAATATGGCTTCAGTTCCATGGCTTCAGTTAGGAGGTTGGAGACATTATTTCTGACATATGGGATAGTTCTAGAACTTTCTGGGCCCTCTGGTATGTATATTTCCTGGGATTTTCCATCTTGAGTTCAGAAAGCTTACTGCTCCAGGGAGAGACATTTTTCAGGGGTATCATTGATCTCATGCAGGTGGAGTTTATCATATTTGACCAGTCTTGTTGACATCCCCTCTAGTAGGAGGTCAGTCCTTTCTCCAGGGTGATAAGACCCAAGCACAGGGATGAAAAGCATAATAGGTCCTCATAGACCTCCTGTTTCCACAACTCCTGGCCCTCTCTGCAGAGCTCCCTAGTTTTTGTGATGTCCTGCTTCCCTGGCTCCTTCTGGAAGCAGCCAGAACTAGAACCAAATTAATGAAGAAACCCCCATTATTTCCTACACACTGAGATAGATGGGACTAATGACCAATGAACACCACCAATTGTCCATCTGGATAGGCCCACCTTTGGAAATTGTAGCAAGAAGCCCCTTCTTCACATGTGAGTAAGACCTCGACCTTTAAAATGGCATCTATATATCCATTAGGTAGGTACATAGGTTGGAATTTTGGCTTTGGAAGAGCTGAGGGACTTTTTCTTAATTGGGTCAGTCCCTTCTCACTGGGCCCAGTGGGCTTTAAAGTGCAAGAACAGTCCGGAGAAGAGTTGGGTTGAAGGGAGGCACCTGGGATTAGCAGGTACTTTGTAGACTGAGAGTCAGCTTGGTCGCATGCTGGGCCTTGACAGCTGTGTGACTTTGGGAAAGCCAATTAACCTTTCTGTGCCTATAAGGGCTATTGTGAGGAGAAAAGGAATTTAAATATGTATATATGTGAAGCATTTAGAACTTTGCTTGGCCCACAAAAGTATTAGCTGTTCCTTTAGAGTCGTAAAATGGGCTTTGTACAGACCTGGCATCGCCCATCCCCTGAGCCAGTCCTCTTCATGCAAACAAATAGGCACGACCCTATGGGGGGCAATGAACACTGAGATTAACCTTCTCACCTGTGGTTTTCCTTCTGGTGCTTGCCATTGTGGCCCAAAGAGTCTCTCTCATGCAGATGTTTTGGAACTGGAGAGCAGCGGGGTTCTGTAAAGCAGGTGAGGCTACTGCCTTCTTTCTTGTGTACTGGGATTGTTATTCCAGATGGGCAAACTTAAAAAAAATATGTTTCTGGTAATCAGTTAAAAAAATTATGTCAATAGCTTTATTGGCTCAAGATCAGCAAGAGTAAAAAGGGGGGGAAAAAAAACCCTCTGCCTTTCAACAGCGCAATCAAAAATGCTGAACAGTCTTCCCCCCGTAAGACTTATTTATGGCTTTCTTTTCAGAATTCCTTCCTTTGGTAGTTAAGACATGCACGACGTCTTTGAAGTGGGCTAGACATGTTTTCTGCATGTGCGAGCAGATGTTTGCCTTTCTGCCGAGCTGGTTCAGAGGAACCATTTTTCCTTACGATTTCCAGGCATTGACAGTGGGATCTTGCCTGGGACTTTGCACATGATTTGGTCACAGGGGGACAGACGAGGGAATTTTATAGGTGGATCCTTGGCTCCACCAAGAGCGGCCATCTTCATGTGTTCCTTGCAGGCAACATTTTCGCCACAGTTTGTAACCCTGGGGGATGGCACTGCACCGGGACAGAGACTCGGGATCTTGTCTCTTCTTCTTCCTGCTTTTCCCACCCTGCTTCCCAGTCAGAAGCTGCTTTGTGGGGGTTGTACATAGGGGCAAGCAAGAGTCCACCGTGTGAAAGAGTATGTCAGTGTAACTGGGACCCTTTTCCTTTTGACTCGGAGATCCAAATGCTAGCATATTCCTCGGGGATTATGTTCTGATTATGATTATGTGTCAGTTCCAACTGATTTAGCAGTGATCGTTCCAGGCTCTGCTTCTCTTCTCAATGCAAACTCTACGATTCTGTAATTACATGTTGATTAAATGTGATAATACATGAGACGCGCATGACCAACTCATGGGAAACGTTCAGTAAACTTGATTGTATGACTATCATTACCACAGGGATTTCAGAGAAATAAAGTCTCAAAGATTGCCTTCATTATCCACCAATACTGCAACGTCTCTCTCGGTATTGCTTCTTTCTCCAGGCCCGCCAGTATTCCTGAAACTCTCCTGTCTCACCAAACAATAATCCAAGGTCCTGTGGTTCTGCATTCACTGTGGTTACTCTACTTTCTCCTTCTCTTCGAAGTCAATATCCAAGAAATATACTTTGATTCTCTACTTTTCTTCAGTTTTCCTTCATCCTTGACCCTCCACTCCCTGGCTATGGCACCAATAGCCGCTGACACCATTGCTTCTTTCCACCATGTGCAGTGGTCTCTGGCCCAGGGTGCCCATGGACTGCTGTGTGTCATTGGATTCCATGGCCCTGCACAGTCATAAGTGGTGTCTGGAGGAGTGGCCAGCTGGCCAGAGGGTTATGTCAAGAACACTGGAAATGTGGCAGTGCCTTAAGCAACTGAATTGTTCATTTAATCTTAATTATTTAAAATTTAAATTCAAAAGCAGATACTTGATTCAGTTATTGAGAAAAAATTTTTAAAGATTTATTGTTTAATTTGAGAGAGAGAGTGCGTATATGTGAGCCGGGGTTTGGGCAATGGGAGAGGGAAAGAGGGACTCCTGGGAAGATTCCCTGTTGAGTGGGGAGCCTAATCCAGGGCTCGATCCCAGAACCCCAAGATCATGACCTGAGCAGAAACCAAGAGTCAGATACCCAACCGATTGAGCTGCCCAGGTGCCCCTTGAAAACCTCTTAAGTATGATTGGAACAACTTGGGCCTGTGAATGTAGTTTTCTCCACTGTACCTGCTCCTAGGTCCCTCTGTGCCAACAGGTGACCCCCAGTGCCAGGCTGTTCCATGCTTTACCCAATGGGTTTCCTCTGCCCAGAGACTCCCAAACCCACTTATCTCTCTGGTAAGACAGATACGGCTCTTGTCCAGTGCCTTTACTGATATGTCCCCCTCCAGGGGGTAGATCATTCTTCTTTTGGGCCCCTTTGAACTGCTGGAGACTTCTGTCCTGCTCCCTGATTTTTGCCATGACTTTCCAACTCAGCCACAAATGACTTCATAGGAAGATTAATGTCCCAATTATGGCCAGATGACAATGGATTTAATCTGAAAACTCAGTTGCCCCAGAAGTCCTTGTTAGCTCTCTGAGGGATGGTCTCTGAGGAGCTGGGACTCATGTTTGCCCATGTTTTCTCCTCTCCTGCTCTGTGAGTTTACTTTCCTGGCCCATTGCCAATCAGGGGCCATTGGGGAAGAGGGGTGGCCTGGAAGCAGGAAATAAGAGGTGCATGGTCTCCAGAGAATTTTAAGAGAATGATAAAATTGACTGGAAGTCAATTTGTCATCTCTTACTAGCAATTCTAAACAGTGGCAGGAATAGACTATCCCTTTCCACCAGGGTGGCCCTCTCCCACTATAGCCCCTCTCCTACCTAAAGCGTTTGTTATTTTGACTTATCCCACTATCTTGTAATTCCTGGTTTATTTCAGTTCTCTACATCATCAATTAGATTTTTTAATATATATTTTGTTTGTTTTTAGTTAGCATTCTTTTTTTGTTGCTTAATTAAAAAAATTCAAATATAATTAACATATAGTGTTATAGTAGTTTCAGGTGTGCAATATGATGATTTAACAATTCTATACATTACTCAGTGTTCATCTAGACACTTGTACTCTTAATCCCCCTCACCCATGTCTCCCATCCGCCCCACTTCCCTTCTGGTGACCACCAGTTGTTCTTTATATTTAAGAATCTGTTTTTTGTTTGTCTTTGTTTTGTTTCTTAAATTTCACATATGAGTGAAATAATGTGGTATTTGTATATCTCTAACTTATTTCACTTAGCCTTATACCCTCTAGATCCATTCATGTTGTTGCAAATGGCAATATTTCCTTCTTTTTTATGACTGAGTAATATTCCATTGTGTTTATATCTATATCTATCTCTATCTATCTACCTATATCTATCTATACCTATCTATCTATAAAACATATCTTCTTTTTTTTAAATTTTTTATTTTTTATAAACATATATTTTTATCCCCAGGGGTATAGGTCCGTGAATCACCAGGTTTACACACTTCACAGCACTCACCAAAGCACATACCCTCCCCAATGTCCATAATCCCACCCCCTTCTCCCAAACCCCCTCCCCCCAGCAACCCTCAGTTTGTTTTGTGAGATTAAGAGTCACTTATGGTTTGTCTCCCTCCCAATCCTATCTTGTTTCATTTATTCTTCTCCTACCCCCTTAACCCCCCACGTTGTGTCTCCACTTCCTCATATCAGGGAGATCATATGATAGTAAAAACATATCTTCTTTATCCATGTATCTATGGATGGACAGTTGGGTTGGATTTCTTCCATATCTTGGTTGCTATAAATAATATTGCAATAAACACAGGAGTGTATATCTTATCTTTTAAATTTATGTTTTCATTTCCTTTGGGTAAATACCCCTTAGTGAAATTACTGAATCATATGGTATTTCTATTTTTAAGGTTTTTAGGAAACTGCATACTGTCTTCCACAGTGGGTGCACCAGTTTTCATTCCCACTGACAGTGCATGAGGGTTCCTTTTCCTCCACATCCTCACCAACACTTGTTGACACTTGTATTTTTAATTTTAGTCATTCAGACAGCCATGAGGTGATATCTCCTTGTGGTCTTGATTTGCATTTTCCTGCTGGTGAGTGATGATGAGCGTCTCTTCATGTGTCTGTTGGTCATCTGTATGTCTTCTTTGGAAAAATGTCTGTTTATGTCTTCTGCCCATTTTTAATTAGATGATGATGATGATGATGATTATTATTATTGGTGTTGAGTTGTATAAGTTCTGTATATATTTCGGATATTATCCCTTTATCAAATATATGATTTACAAATATCTTCTCCCATTTGGTGGGTTGTCTTTTGTTTTGTTGATGGTTTTGTTCACTATGCAAAAGCTTTTGATTTTGGTATTATCCTAATAGTTTAATTTTGCTTTTGTTTCTCTTGCCAAGGGACGTATACCTAGAAAAGTGTTTACTATGGCTGAATGTCAAAGAGATTACTGACTATGTTTTCTTCTAGGAATTTTATGGTTTCAGATCTCATATTTATGTCTTCAATCCATTTTGAGTTTATTTTTGTTTATGTTGTAAGAAAGTGATCTAATTTCATTCTTTTGCTTGTAGCTGTCCAGTATTCCCCAATATCATTTGTTGGAAACAACTCTCTTTTTTCCATTGTATGTTCTTGCTTTCTTTATTGAATATTAACTGACCATATAAATGTGGGTTTATTTCTGGAATTTCTGTTCTGCTCCGTTGATCTGTGAGCCCTTTTTGTGCCAGTACCATACTGTTTTGATCACTATAGCTTTGTAGTATATCTTGAAATCTAGACCATATGTTTTTGGGGTTGAGGCTGAATTCTATATTTACTGTTTTTCAAGGCCAACATAGAGTGTATAACAAAGGAAGTGTAAAAAATCTACTGAATTGATAAATCAATGGCTGTCCTCAGTTTAACAGAATAACCTTTGCAGGAAATTCTTTGTCCAAAAAGCAAGAGGTAAGAAGACAAATTCATAGTAGGGATTTATTTAAAATAATCTTGTAAAGCATATTATAAGTTTATTGGATATCCAGCCAGTAATCGATATGTAGCTTTTGTTTTTATGGTATGGGAAAAGAATTCTTGTGTATAGAGTATAAATTTGAAGCCCTCCAAAATATTAGATCAATAATGGAAAACATATTAATTATTTCCTTTATTACTATTTATTGCTTAGCATGTGCTAGGCCTGTGTTATAGAGCAGGAAAGTGGACCAATCTGTTTCATTGAAATTTTCAACAATGACAGTAAACCTGATCTAGTGAATTTTGAACTTACAAGAAAGCTCATTTAATCAGGGGATATTGCAAGGGTTTCCTGGGATCATGGGACATACTCCCCCAGTACAGTGAAACTCCAGCTTCATTCATCATGGTGGCTTGGACACTTCAATCAACTAATGGAAATTAAAACCACCACACCCGCAGGCAATCTATTGATTTCTGGGTCCTTTTGTTATTCATAACACAGATCAGAAAGTTTTAACCCATCTGGACAGACTTTATTCATCATTGTGTGTGTTTCATGTGTATGCACAGAAGAAAGTCTTGCCAGATTTCATCAACCAGAACCTTTAAGGACCACATGAGAGGTCTTGTCTTCTTTTTAGGGAAAGCTCTGGTGTGTGCTGCCTTTGATCTGAGCCTGAGATGGCCCTGCATTGTGCACAGTGGGATGGATCACCATTTAAGTTACGTAGATTAACTATGGAGGGGTCAGTAGTTACTTTGTTTATATATACATACATATATATAATATTATACATAATATTATATATTTTATATATTATAAAATATAATTTAAAAATTATAAAATATATAATTTTGTATGTGGATAATAGATATTTTATGTTTTAATTATATATAAATTTTATAATCTTTAAATTAATAATTTTAATAATATACACGTATATTATTAAATGTATATTAATAAATACATTAAATATTTATTTATTTATTTATTTATTTATTTATTTATTTAAGGGGCGAGGGGTAGAGGAAGTAGGTTCCATGTCCAGTGCAGAGTCCAACACAGGTCTCTATCTCATAATCCTGAGGTTTTAATCTGACCTGAAATCAAGAGACAGACACTTAACTGATTAAACCGGGGCCTCCCAGGTGCCCCGGTTTAATCATTTAAAGCCACGCTTTGTAATAGAAGGCGGTGATTTGTTTTGAAAGCCTGTCTAGAGTTTGTAGATGAGTGACAAGATGTGACTCTCAGTGTGTCAATACTATTTGCATATTTTGGGGTGAGATTTGCTGCCTGAGCAAGAAATAAGGGTATCTTACTCATGATTGCATGTCTCCAAAAAGTTTCATGTAAGTTTGTGTGAAATAGTACACAGTAGAAAATATTAAAGAAAAGTCCCTTCAAAATAGGTTTTGACGTACAGATTGGACATTAACCTAAGTCTGGGGTCAGCCTCCTTGGAATCAGGCTTCCTTTTGGGGCTCTGTCTATGCGATGTGAGCTACAGAGAGCAAGTGTTTGAAGTCACGTCCAACCACTTATGGGGTAGATTGGGTGAAAGAATAAACTGTTCGCCACCGTAGAAATTTGTATGGGATTTGGAAGGCGTGAACTAGTGGCCAAATGGTCAAATGCTCAGGGGGTCACAGCGGGTCAGGCACCATCCAGTGTGGAGGGAGCCCCAAGTCCCTGACCTGCTGGCTGACCTTGCTGGGTGGGGCAGCAGTGAGATCTGAACAGATCTGGCTTCCCCTGCATCTCTTCATCTGTCTCTAATTTACTCTGCAGGTCACCCCCGTCATCACGGCTGGAGGACGCAGTGAGAGGCAGATGCATTCTCATCGGTTGCTGGTCTCCCCCGCTTCTGTCCTTCTTTCCCTCCTGGGGGTTGGCCTGCTGACTTCCGGCCGGTTGCACACCAGGCCCAGAGGTGGCCAGCTTGCTCGGATGCCTCACCTAGCTCCTGCAATGATGGGGGAAGGGCCAGCCCCACCATAAAGCCTATATACCCCACCACTCCACATGGTCTGCTGCTCCAGTTGCACTTGGCCTGAAACACGTGTTAGTTGAAGGAGGCAGAGAAGAGAAGGACTTGGAAGAAGAAGGCGGCTGCTCTCTTCCATCCCAGAGATGACTGAATGCGAGTGTCGCTCTGGGACACAGCGAAGTAATGACATCAAGCCTGCGCTGCAGTCCCCGGGGGGCTTTGTGGGCATCTGCTTTGGAGAATTTGGGGAATAGGCGGGCTCTGCTCTTTCTGCAAGTGTGGCATTGCTGGAGGGCAGAAGAATGAAAGCCTCCCAGCGGCTACTGTGGGGAGATAGCTCTGGTTGAAGAGCAGGGACCAAGGGGACAGAAGCCCCTGTTCCAGCCCCAGCCCCTTCTACCACGGTGAAGGGTTTGACCTCTGGCAGCTTGTTTACTCTCTCTTCCACCCAGGGAGGGACCAAAATATTGGGGAAATAGCAATTCCGATGTTGTTTGCTGTTTGAACAAAAAGCAACCCAATTTTTATTTAAACACCCTGTAATCCACAGGGTTACGCAAGTTTTTTTAAATTTTTTATTTATTTTATTTTATTTTTTTTAATTGGTGGGTCCATTAAAATAGGAAACTGGATTTGTATTTCTCTATCTCTAACAATGCTGCGGAAGGAAAGAAATCAGTGAGTTGAAAGTCAAACTGTCGTCAAAACAACTCATGAAAGCGATGCCTTTGTCAGCTGGTGACCCTATGACAGGTCTGGTGGGCATGACCCTGTCCCCTTCCCAGCCTGGCCAGGCCAGGCCAGGCCATGCAGCTGCTAGACTGTGTACCAGCAGGAATCTGCGGAAACCAGCAGGCAGGGATGAACGTAAATAGATCCTTGGGGAGGCAGGAGAGATCTTCATCACCTTAAAGTCCCAGAAACTATTCCCACACTGTCTGTCACTCCCAAGGCAGGAAGAATGGGATTTGTTCTTTTTAAATCTCTTAAAGAATTTAAAGGCCAAACTCAACTGGGCTCTGGCATGGAAATTTCTACCAGGATGTATTTCTCAAAGACTCCTTCTCATGGCATACCCATTTCAAAGTAGCTGAGTTCATCAGCCTCTGCTGTGCAGTCTTGAACTCGTCTCATTTTGGAGGTGTTCTGGAAAGAGTTTGACATTTAATGGGGGGTAGCTGTGATCAGAAGGCTTTAGGTCAGAACCCTGGAGTGTGGAATTGTTTTTTGGTGACTGTTTTGGAGACAAGGTCTAGTAAAAATCATTCATCTTCTTAAAGGCCCATCTGTTTGGGGGCAGGAACACTTTTCACCTGCATTGCACACAATGATGTCCCAGGTGGCATGGCAGTCATGGGACAAGCTGGCTTACAAAATGCTGAGACTGGGGAGAGAGAGAGAGAGAACACGAGATCGAGAGCAAGAGAGAGAGTGCGCACAGGTGAGGGCAATGGCTCCAAAGTCTTCTGGGGGGTGGAGGAGAGGCTCGGGCCATGGCAAGAGGTCCCTGGAGGTGGGTCAGGAGGTGACGGAAGTTGCTGGTTTGGACCCATCTCATTTGGCAAGTTGTCACCCGCCCTGTTAGAACCAGACCCCGTGGGCCCACACCAGGGCTCTGATATCGTTGTGGCCACTTCTCCGCTGGTAGGGGAGGAGTTCTGATGGGTGGGTGGGTGGGGGGGTTGGTGGTGGAGGGTCAGGCAGGTGGATGCCCTTGATTGCCGGGGTTTGGGTACGGTGGGGGATGGGGCTCTATCCAGAGCTGTCCTGCTGAGCTGTTCCTCAGGAACATCTAAATAGAGTCTGGGGCAGAAACTCTGAAGACCTCCTATACTTCACTGGTCATAGTAAATATTTATCATCGGATTTGTTTACTCCTCTATGAGGCCAGTCCTGTTTCACCCCCATGCCGTTCTCATGGCTTTTAGTTTACTTCTCATAACAGAAAGGCAAATGGTCACCAGATTCACTGGTTATTTTCAGTTACTCCAGACGCATTTCACTTTACAAGTTTAAAAAATAAGCTCTCAAGTTCAGTTTTGGGAGACTTTCATCCCAACGTGCACAATAAAATGAAATGAAATTGCTTGACCTACTGCAGATGTATGTGAACATAGTCTGATATGGTGAGAAGGAGCTGGAAAGTCTCCCTTTTTCCCACTCCCCCCGCCCAACCAATAACCATCAACCCTCTGCCCACAGTGGTCCCACGGGGTGTGGGTGTAGGGAGGGATGAAACGGGAGGAGGGTAACGAGGAAGAAGAAAGGGAAGAGGCAACAAGGAAGAGGGAAGTAGAAACAGATGACAACACAGGCAGGGGTGGGGGAGAACCGGCGGGAAGGGGGCAAATATGGGTGAGTGTGGCAGAGGCTTATGGACCCGGTTCTTGAATGTTTTCAGCGCCCTAAAGAGATTTGGCACACCATGAAATTCTTCTTTCTCTCTCCAAAAGCAATCGAATCAACAGACGAGCACACGAGAGCATGACTCCCCCATAGCCATACTCCCTATGGCCACTCCAAATACAGAGTGGTGGGGAAGAAGGGGTAGCAGAGGGACGTGGGGCTTTGGAGGCTGTTAGCCCCTTGCCCGGGAACTTAAGGCTCTCGCAGAGCCCACAGGGTGGTGGGAGAGGGGAGAAAAGTTCTGAGCCAGCCTCCGTGCATCAGAGCTGGACTCTCAGCCAAGAACTAGCTTTCTTCTCAGGTTGCTTCTTAAAAAGAACTGGGTCCTGGGACCAGTGGCTGCAAAAGACAGTTGACCAGAATGTAGACTGGCTCTTGAGGAACCCCATGAGCAGATGTGGATTGCCTTGGTCATCTTGAGGAACCCCATGAGCAGATGTGGATTCCCTTGGTCATCGAGCCCTTGCCACGTGCCTGGCAGGGTTGCAAGGGCTCTGTGTGTTTTATCTCTTTAAACCCCCACCTCCTGCCCTCAACACTGCAACCCTCTGGCAGTGTCTACTGCCTCATGTGGAGCTCAAATGCCACTGAGCCCGGTGTCTGCCTGATTTGGACCCTCCTGGTTGCTAAATGGACACCATGACTGCAGAGCTGCTGACCCAGAAGGCAGGCTTTGGGGCTGCCTGAGGCTTGTAGTGCTTGACATACAAGGGTGAACCAGCAAGATGGTGTCCCCAGCAGGAGAACCAGGGCAACACGGCTGCTTGCTGTCCAGAGAGCAGGAATGAGTGGCCTTGGCCCAGTTGTTGGCCCCCTCCGAACTGGATTTGCCATCAAATCCCTGAGGGGGCAAAATATTATCAGAAGTTCAAGTGGCGTGTCCCCTCTACTCTGGCCAAAGCGGAAAACCCCAGCTCTTGCGACATCCTTCTTCCTTCCTCGAATTGCAGGAGGAGAAGGTGGGTGCTTTGCTTAGTCTCCCTCTGATGTGATGGGCTGGGGTCCCTGCCATAAACGAAATGGCTGGGAATGGTCTTGTTGTGTTTTCTTGACAGTATGGCACAGGCCAGGTGACGGCCTTTGTCCACCAGTCCGCTATCCGTCCCTCACTGAGATGCCAAGGGGCCAGACCTCGGGTCTCCAATGGGCCTGGTTCTGGGTCTGAACTTCCACTGTACTTGGGCTCCCTGCTCCCAATAACGGTGTGAGGAACCTTTCCAGTGTTCAGCTACAGGGGCCTCTGATTAAGCCAAGCTGCTTGCTACCTAGCTCATGTTCACCTGCAGAGGGTTTTTCTTACTCTACAAGTCAGTGCTTATCCCTCTGGGCGGTAAGAAACCAAAGAGATCGTCTCTGTATGAGTGGCCCGGAGCCACCAACGTTGTTGTCCTCCATCTGAATCACTGGGTGTTTGTGACATGGAACTTTGAACCTCACTGGGGTTCCACGCATTCCCTGCTTGGAGAACACAATCTCCCATCCCTGGGCATGAGGCCATCTGGGGAGTACGTGCATAGAACATTCCGTGGGACAGTGGGAAAGATGAGGACCCTGGATTCTCTCTCCCATGGCTGCTAGAGAGGGGTCTTGGCAGCTGGGAGATGTGGGGCAGGTCTGAGCAGCCAGCCTCCCCTCTCAGCCCTTCTCCACCTTACCGTCCCCTGTCCACCCCTGCTCATCTGTGTCTCTCTTCTCCTCCTCCTCTTTTCTGGGCTTTCTCCAACTTTCACGGCATGTGATTTCAGTATGCTCCTCTTCCCGTGCTCAGCCCTGCTCTAGGACCTCAGGGCCTGTCCCCCTGCCAGCTTCTGGTCTCAGGGGGCCCGTAGACCAGCCCCACTGCCAGGTGCCCTCTCTTTGGCTTTAGGCAGGCCATTTGCTAGCTGAGAGGGCCTTCCAAGGACCCGTGGCTTCTTTGGAACTCTCGACAAAACAGGTTCTGTAAGGATTAGTGAGGCACCAGCTTTTATGCAATAACAGCTAATCCCTTGTTTTCATAACAAGGTTGGGAGAATCTGTTTCTTATTTCTCCAGATTGTTTGTTGTTTCTAAATAGCTGCAGTGCCCCTGGCGGTGACGGTTAAGCTCCATCCATGACTCATCCGTCCCCCTGTGTCTGCCTTGCAGGTGTCACAGCTGCCTGCGGAGCTGGGGAGCTGAATGTCCTCTGACACTCAGCTGTCCTCAGTCCTGGATGCATGTGGAAATCACCAGGAGCTTAAAAAATTACCAATGCCTGGTCCCACCCCAAGTCTTCCGATTTAAGTGGTTTGGATGGTGGCCTGGGCATTGAGATTTTTAAAATATCTCCTGGTGCTTCTCTCATGCATGCAGAAAACCACTGCTTTATGGGAATTCAGGAAAGGCTGGAGGCCACAGCTGGGCAGGGGCCCAGCACGGGGTGGGCAATCAGATCCTTTGCAGTGTTCTCGAATGGTTTCACAAGAGTCCTTCCCGTCTCCCTAGGAGAGCCCATCTTGCTCTTTCTTTCATTTTTTCACTCAGCAAACGTGAGTTGGGACACTAATAAGTGTCAAGCATCAGGGAGACCCATGGAGAAGACATGGAGGTAGCTATCACAGAGCTTACCAGGTGGAAAGAGATAATTGGACCATCTTGCTGTAACTATTTTAATAGAGATCATGTATGAGCTCAGTGGAAAGAAGGGCTAACTCAGCATGCATGTGTTGGGGTTAGGGTGATAAAATGCTTTTTAGAAGCCATAATCCTTATTTGACAGAGAAAGAAGCTGAGAAGTTCAACACGAGCTGAGTGTTCTCTGTGACCTGAGGTCAAAAGCAACAAGGGTGGGTTCCCCCAAGCTCTGTCTTGATAGACCTAGATAGAGGGATCTAGATAGTCTTCTCCCTCCACAGCTAAGGAGGTGTCCTAGCATTGCATTGTGAGATATTAGATATTACCTGGAGAATTAAAATATTTCTACCAACTGTCCCATGGATCTGATGCTCAGTACCTTGGAGTATGATGTGGCTCTTTGTGACCAGATGTGCGGCGTGGGGATCGGCAGGGACAGCATCACCTGGGAGTTTGTTAGAAATGTAAATCCTCAGGCTCCACCCCAGACCTACTGAACCTGAATCTTTTATGAGCTCTGGAGGCCATTCTTAGGAGTCTCAGTGTCTGAGAAGCCCTACCCGAGGCCACTGACTCGCTTTCCAATGGGGTGATGTGATAGACTGCATTGTTATTTCCAATTTTTCACCCTCTCCATATCCGTACACTTTGCCAGGTGACTCTGCAGTTCTCGCTACTGGAGTAGAAGTGTGCTCCTCTGCCCTGATGGTGCCGGGTTGGCCAGTGACAGTCTTCAGCAATAGAACGTGGAAGGGACTGACAGTGTGCTAGCCTTGAGCCCAAGCTTTAGAAGGAATCATGTGTTTCTGCTTGCTCCTCTGGAAGCTTCCAACTTCTGTATGGGAAAAAAAATGTCCTCAGGGAGCTGCTATGTCTTCAGGCTAGGCTGCAAAGTAATCACATGGAGCAGAGCTTCTCCAGCTGACCTGTTGACCGTAGCCCAGAGCAAATTTTCCTCGCTGAACTGAGAATGGATGCACAGTATTGTTTGCTACTGAATTCGGGGATTTTTTTTTTTTTTTTTCAGCAATAGCTGACTGATACAGCTGATTGAAGCAGGATATCTACAAAGACAAGGTTCGGCATCCTGGAGATGAGGTTATTGCTACCAGGAAGTCAGGTCAGCACTCTGGTCAATATTAGGGGACAGGGGATCCTGTTTGCCTCATGCGTTCTCCGTGGCTGTCCCTGAAGTTCTAAGCTTCATTCTCCTGGTACGATCTGCTCAGATCCCTAAGAGAATTTGACGAATTATGCCATAGACCATAGGACCCACTGTGACCCGTCACCTGAGTTATTGTGATACTTCCCAACGGATCTCTCCTTGCTCTTACACGTTCTCCCACTGTCTTCTCTGTCTTCTCTCAACAGAAGAACCAGATCTCTCCTTTTTCAAATCTAAGCGAGATGGCATCACTCCTCTGCTCCAAACTTTGAGAGGACTTCCCATTCTACTCTAAGTCAGAGTCCTTGCCATGCCTACCTACATAGTCCCGTGTGTTCTGGACCCCAGTTCCCCACAGATTTTTTTCCCTCTTACCATTCCTTTGTTCATCCCCTGGCCCTTCCAGCTTCCTGAGGTTTCTTGACCAAACAAGCACGCTCCACCTGAAGATTTTTGCAGCTGTTGTTCCCTTCACATCCACTCTTATCCTTTGTTCTGCGGAATGCCTACACAGCCATCTCCCGAATTGCTTCAGTGTCTTGCTCAAATATCAGAGTAATCTTTCCCTTGAAACATAGAAAAGGCAATCTCACCCTTTGCCCTAGATCACACTCCTATCCTGCTCACCCTACTTTATTTTTCTGCTGAGCACTTGTATCCATCTGATATGTGATCTTTATCTATTTTCATAGTTAGCAGCTGCCTCCTACCCTCTAGAATATAATATTCATGAGAACAGGGAGTTTGCTTGTTTACTGCTCTATCCCCAGTGCACAGAGTAGGTGCTTAATAAGTACTTGTTGAGTGAATGAATGGATAACTGAATGAATCAATCATAAGCTGGACTGTGGTTTGGGAACCCTTGGGTTCAAACATGGCTATCTATGTTGGCCCTTGGGCCTAGCCTCTGGGCAGGGACATTTCCCCTTCAAGGAGCTAGAAGTGTGCCAGCAGCTGTAACTGACTATCTCTAATTAGACTCTGTCACAGGAATGTCTTGACTCAAAGTTCCTCTGATGTGGTATCCTCTCCCTGTCAACAAAGCTGCATTGAATGCCAAATCATAATTAGAAGGTTTTTTGGTGAGCAGTGAATAAGAACAAGGGGCTTGGGTTGACCTGGTCACCTAATAGTTTCAGATGATGAAGCATGTGACTGAATAACCTTCTCCGTTTCTATCTCATGGAAGACTTGGCCAGTGGGAGCCAGAAAAACTCCCAAGACCAAGACCCCCACCTCAACCCCACTTCTAGGACAGCACTCGGCAGGGCAGTGGCTGATGGTCTTGGGGACTCCTTCTCTGCTTTTGGGATGGGCCTGTTGAAGTACCAGGATCGGGTAGGCTTTGCTGGCGTCACAAAGCCTCACATATCAGTGGCTTAATACAAACATACTGATTTCTTGCTCATACCACCTTCTGAGGTGATCAGACGTCCCTCTTTGAGACCCTTCTCCCATCGGGACTCGGGGACCCACAATGATTCCAGCCACAGCTCAGAGTTCTCTGCTCCCGGCTGTGCAGATGCCAGTGGGCATGGAAAATCCACACCTGCTCCTCCCTGCCTTGGTCTGGGGGTGGCGTTACTCCTGCTCACAGTGCTTGCGAGGAAGACTTGGGCATGCGGTTCAATCCCAACTTAAAGGGAGGCTGAGGAAAGTGTCTTTCTGCCTTTCTGGACAAAGGAGCTGGTGTGGGAATGTATTCTGGTGTGTAAGGTAACACGTCTCTGCTGTGGGCCCATGACAAGTTTATGTCATAGATTAGCTCTTACGGGGCAACCTTCTTTCTCGTGAGGCAAATAGCAACCAGAGATAAAGAAAAGTGGAGACCCCGGAGGGAGGGTGCCCGTTGAAACAACGGATAGGCACAAACTTCCTATTTGTGCAAATCTTTTTCATGTGTATGCGAGTCACTGAGACCTTTATTATTAAATACATGTCAGCAATTTGGTCTACAAGGCTAGAACAGAGGCTGGGGAGCGCTCATTTTTATTGGCTGTTTGCCTTGCCTCAGGCTATCAGATCATTAGATATTGAAAGGACGTGAGAGACCCCTAAATCTGAATTATTTACTGTTAAATATGGGGTAATTGAGTCATGGGGGGCGAGGGGGTGGAGTGCCATCCTCAAAATACAGCTGGCCAGCAGAGGGGGCCGGCTGACCAGATCACCTGACTCCTCCCATCCCCCATTCCGGGCTCCCTCTGGAACCTCTGTTCTTCAGGTGCAAGAATTCCAGCCAGTGTCAATGACGCCCCAGGGCACCGGTGAGCCCGAGGATTTGTGCTTCCCCCGATCTTTAGCCAGTGAGTGGAGGCAAAGCTAGAAGGAGTGAAGGTGTTTGCATGCTCCATTTCCATTAGGGTCAGAGAGCTGTCATCTTATTCTGCCACAGCTCCCTTCCAGGTGGCACCAGAGGAAGCCGCGGGAGACTTTGAATGGCCTTGGGGAAAAACACGTGAGCAAGGTTTCTTTGTGTCCTTTTCTGGGCATTTGATTAGCTTCCTTTGCTTTATATAGTTTTCCAGGAATAGGCAGATGTGCTTCTCACCGCACAGATATTAATACCCCAAGCAGAGCGTTTGAAGGAAAACAGCCAGGGATAGAAACAACAAGTGGGGTGGCAGCAGGGTGGAGAGAGAGAGAGAGAGAGAGAATTTCACTGCTGTGGAGGGAAGTACAAACAGAAATAAGCCGGGGGCACTTTACTGTGTAATCGAACGATCCATTTTATAAGAATCGTGTCCTCACTGGAATTTTCTATGGCCTGCTAGGTAATGGGAAACATAGCTTATTATTATTATTGTATTACATAAGGTATATGAAATTATTATTACCCATTTTATTATCTGATACTAAACTTGTCAGGATTAGCTGATCATTCCGGGAAGAGTGTTGGGAATAATCCGTCATCATCCTCTAATCACTGGACAAGTTGGGCCTCCCTCCCTGCCTCTCGGCCACCATAGTGGCACCGAGAGAAGAAGAAACAATAACCAGCTCCAACAAGAAGGCATTCCAGAGTCAGAGCAGTCCTTTGATGAACAAGGCACCGTTTTAGGAAGACAATTTAGGGGGCAACTCTAAGATGGAAAATCCCGGTTCTATGCGCATTCAGGGTTGAAATAAATGTAGATTTATTTCATCTAGGGAGCTTAATTACCAAGAGAAAAACACAGCCTTTCTTCTGCAACTGGAAAATTTTGCTCACAGGGAACAAAGGAGAATTGCTTTTTTTCGAAGCCAGCAAGGAAAACTACTAGGGTTTGGGTTTGGGGAAGCCAGTCTTTGATTTCATCCTAAATGGAACCTGTCCGAGCATAGCCACAGACCCGCCAACGTATTTTTGTGTGTGTTAATGTAAGTGCACAGTATTGGTTTAAGGGTGTTGTGTAAATACCAGGGGAGACAAGAATGTCGGCTGTTACATAGGGCTAGGCCAGAAGGAACTTAGGTACATGTGTTCATATTGGGAAAGAGAAAGGCAGGCCAAGGGGACTGTTCCACCCTGCAGGGACCGTCCCACCCTCCAGAGACTTCCTAACCTACAACAGATGGTCTGCTGGGGGAGCAGCAGGAGTAAGAGGAGTTGCATTTTCTGAGGTTACTGTGCATCTTGGGTGCATGGTGTGGGAAGATGTTGACTAACTGAGAAGTGCCATAGCTTCCTGGAAATACACTGCCTGGGGTGTTGTAGAGGACAACATAGAAGAGAAGCCCAACGTGAAAAATGGTGCCAGAATGCAGTAGACCTGAGTGGAAGTCTGACCATGTGGATGCAATGTCCTGTGTTTGTTTGTTTGTTTGTTTTTAAGCAGAAGTTTGGATGGCGACTGTAGATCTTGTAGGATCCCTCTGGGCTAGACAGGTGGCTGTCAGCAGTGACTGGGAGCCGGGCAGGGATCTTGGCTCTCCTTGGATATAGGTTGGCTGGAAAGCATCATGCACCCTATGGACCACTGGGCTACAGTCAGTAAAGCTCACCTGGGGAACTTTCAAAAGTACTGATACCTGGATCCCATCCCAGCAAGACTATGGCAGAATTTCAGGAGGTAGGGATGGGAACCTAGGCTGCATGGGTCTCAAGGGAGCCACCAAGGGCATGCAAGGCAGTTAGGGTTGAGAAACACTATTAGAGGAATTGGGGGATTGAAGAGTGTTTCCCTACCCCTTCCCAAGTTCATGTTTACCCTGAACCAGAGTACATGACCTTATTTGGAACCAGGATCCTTGCAGAGGTAATTGGCTGAGTTCATGCTAGAGCAGGGTGGGCCCTGACTCCAATGACTAGGGTCCTTATAAGAAGAGGGGAGGCTATGCAGAGGTGCACATAGAGGAGGGGGTCATGTGAAGATGGAAAGAGAATTGGCATGATGCCACCATGAACCAGAGAATGCCTGGGGTCTCCAGAGGCTGGAGAGGTAAGGCAGGCTCCTGTCCTAGAGACTTCAAAGGGAGCCTGGCCCAACTGACACTTTGATTTCTGGCTTCTGGCCTCGAGGACTATGAGAAAATAAATTTCTGTCATTTTAAGTCACCTAGTTTCCTGGTAATTCCAACAGGCCTCAGAAATGAATATAGGGGGAATTTATAATACCTGACTTATAGGGCCTTTTTTATGAAGGGGCAAAAGGATTTATATGCAGAGAATCTCATTAGGGGCTCATGTTCTCATAAGCGGGGAAGCAGAGTTGAGGCTGCCTTTTTCCCTCTGGGTAGCTGCAGAGACTTAACCTCCCCAAAGCAGGGGCATTGTGTGTCGGGGGTGGTGTAGTTGTACAGCACCTAGTAGAAGGTGCCCTGGGTGTATAAGGGAACATGTGTGCACAAGAGCCCATTGGCATGGGGAGTGGGCCTACCGTTTAGTTTCTCAGAGCAGAGGCAGGCACAACTGCACTCATCTGAAGTGGGCTGGCCCTGAAGTACAGTCACAAGTATATAGTGTAAATCTCCTTGACCTTCTCCAGAGGTTGTGCTACCACTTTGCAGGTGATTGTCATTAAGGAAGGGGGGACTAGTGAGCCTTTGGGGGGACTGTTGGATACTGGCTGTGAGATGACACTACCTCCTGGGGTCTCAAAATGCTACAATGGCCCATCAGCCAGAGTAGGAGATTGTTGCGGTGAAGTGGTTAATAGGGTTTTGCATCAGGTCCATTTCACAGTGGGCCAAGCGTGTCTCTGAACCTATCCTATGCTTATATCCCCAGTACTGGGGTGCATAACTGGAACATAGACATACTCAGCATCTGGCAGAGCCCCCACCTGTTTCCCTGACCCCTGGAATGACCTAAAGACTACTTTGGTGGGAAAGGCCAAGTTGAAGGTTCTAGAATGGCCTCAGAAGAATTATGGCATTTCTGGAGTGACTGCAGAGGTTAGTACTACTATTAAGGACTTGTAAGTTAGAGAATCCTACCATATTTCCATTGAACTTGCCGATTTGGCCTTCACTGAACTAACTCATCTCTAGTCCTCTGTCATAATCTAATCCACAAGGCCCTTACTTGTCCCTCTGTTCCATGGGACATCATGCTGATCTACTACACTGATGCCCATTGATGATATCACGCTGATTGGACCCAGTGACGAAAAAGTGAGTTAGAGGAAACTGATCTAGACACTTCAAGGGTGTATCAGAGGGTGGACATAGATGACACAAAAATTTAGGAACCCTTATCTCAGTGAAAATTTCTAGAGGTTCAATCCTCTATGACAGGCTGAAAGTTTCTGCATCTAGCACTTCCGCTGCTAAGAAGACACAAAGTCTAGTAGACCTTTATGGATCTTGAAGGCAGTCTGCCCTTCATTTGGTCATGTCATCTGAATCATTTGTTGCATAAGCCCCCCAAATTGCCAGTTTTGAGCTGGTCCCATAACAAAAGAAGGCTCTGTGGTAGATGGCTTTGCAAACTGTGCTGTCACTTTGGCCTTGGAATCAAGGATATTTTATGACACCTGATGTGTCTCTAGACTATGGCTTTAACATACTCTTATAAATGAGTCATAGGGAAGGTCTTTAGGATTTGGGAACATTGCCATGCCATTCTGTAGATAACTGTTCATTTGAAAAATAGCTTTTGTCTCATTACAAGGCCATAGAGACTGAGTCCCTATGTCTGTATGGAGCAGAGACCGAGCACTTGACCTTGGACTCCATACCACCCATTAAGAACTGAGAGTTTTCTGACAGATCAAGCCATAAAGTTGGGCAGGCACAGGTCCTAAAGATACACGCAAGATCTACAAACAAGTGGCTCAGATTCTCATGGCTCCTAGTTCTTCTGTTTTGCCTTCTCTCTCTCAGCTTTTACTTTTGGCATCACTGAGAGTCCTTCTGACCAGTTTCTGAGAAGAAAAAACTTTAGTCTTAATTTAGAAATGGTTTTGCATGACATGGCCATCCCAAGATGACTAAAGTAACACATGGGCCTTAGTATGCTACTTTAGGGAGAGACTTAGTATGTCTTTGGTTGTGTGATGGTAGTTGCACCACATTCGGTGAAAACATCCTTTTACTGTCATCCTTACTTGGGAATAAACATGACTGAACAAGGTGTATATGGATGTCTCGTTGAAAAGGGGTAGACTGTGGTGGTTTTGTACTGTGTCAGCTTGGCTAAGCTCGAACGACGTTCCCAAGAATCGGTGTGTGGGTGTGAGTTAGACCCACTCAAGGAGAGATTACGTGATGTTTGAAAGGTGGAAAGAAAGCAGCCATTACTCTCTGAAGATAGTTGTGTAAGATATGGTGAGAGACAAATGTGGAGACACGAGTGGGTTCCAGACTATTCTTTCTGCTTCTAGTGAAAGCCTGTCAGGGTATTGCCAGCGGGGCCTACCTTGCCCTTCCTTTGCCTCACTCTGCATCCAGCTCATCTTCCTGATGACTAGCCCTGCCGGCTACCAGCGAACCATGCCTGCTTTCCACAGGCTTCTCCACTAGCTCCTCTCTGCCACACCATCTCCATAGATAGACATCCCTGGTCTCTGGACAATGTTAACTTGTCCATTGGGGCCGTGTCTCTGCAGTTCTGATCAATGACTGCCTCTTTCGGAGTCTTATTTCTCTAGCTTTCCCACAACTGTGTGAGGTTTTATTTCTCTAATCAATAAGAATTTGGTATCCTGAGCTTGGGAGAAGGGAGAAAAATCACCAAATCCTTGAAGAAAAGACAGCAAATCTGGCCATTGTCACAGGAGGACCAGGACACCAGTGACCTGGAACCAGGTCACTGAGCTGTCTGTCTTTACTGCATTTGCTACCTTGCAGGTGCACAGCAGCACCCATCTCAGTAAAGTCTTAAGTGTGAGGTTTCCATCTCAGTGATCTGAACCTTCATGTGTCTTCTGAGGCTGACGGAGCCTTGTGAATCCAGACAGATTCACAGCCCCGCCTTCGCAGACAGTAGGAGCCCTACACACCAGTCTTGGCAATCCGAATTTGAGGAAAGTTATGTAATAATGTCAACAGTGAAATCTTGTGCGTGGGATGGAGAAAGGAAGCTTCCAGAGCATGTCTGTGGGTGGAATGTTGAGGTCTAAATCTCAAGCGGTCATATTAACTCGAAGTTTAGCAATAAGCAACATGTGAGTTGGGAACCTCAGAGAAAACTGTTGAAACATGTGTCTGGAGTCTCCAAATGGCATGAGGTAACCATTTTAAAACCTTTTATCCCCCCCTAAACCCCTAAATATATGCTCATGGAACTGGAATCAGAAAAAAACAGACTTCTAAGATAAGTCTGGAAAGATTTCTTATCTAGACTCCTCAAATGAGCAGACAAAAACCCAGGACCGTGTAAGGGCACACACTGGGATTTTGGAAGGTCTTAGTTGCAGAGATCCTCAAACCCAGAAGTTTTAGGAAATTAAGTGAGCGCCATCGAATGTGGCTATCTTTCCAGGACAAAGGGGACTTTTTAGTGTTTATTTTTTTTTTTTATTATTATTATTTTTTAAAGATTTTATTTATTTATTTGTAAGAGAGAGAGAGTGAGAGCGAGCACAGGCAGACAGAGTGGAAGGCAGAGTCAGAGGGAGAAGCAGGCTCCCTGCGGAGCAAGGAGCCCGATGTGGGACTCAATCCCAGGACGCTGGGATCATGACCTGAGCCGAAGGCAGCTGCTTAACCAACTGAGCCACCCAGGCGTCCCCTTTTTAGTGTTTAAATCAGAAAGAGCTTAGTTACTAAACCAGAAATGTGGTGCTTTGGTAAGAACTCTGACAAAATCAGGAAATCTAAGTTCTCATCTGGGTGTTCCCAGAAGACTCACTTAATTCTCTTTAGGTCAAAGTTTATTCATCTGTAAAACAAACAGGTTGGGCTAGATCAGAGGAGAGATTAATCTCCCGATTCAGCTCTAATCAACTGGAGACTTCAGGGCCAAGGGGAAGTGTTCTGGGAATGACGTCTGCCTTGGCTGGGCAGGAGCTTGTGATTTAACAAGAACCACCAACCCCTTAGACCAGAATCTTGAATGTTTGGCCTCACCACTTACCATCTTTGTGATTCAGCTTCCATTTCCTCAGTTTTAAAAGGGAGATGCCGTAGTACCTCCGTGGTACGGTGCTGGTCAAGGCTAAATCAGGTGCCTGTCAAGTACATGGCAGGAGTTCAATGAAAGCTGGCCATGATAGTGTTAGTATTAGTTTATATGTCCCTGATTCTCTGCATCCTAAATGCCCTTCTGTGCTCTGATGACCAAACCAACTGGTTACATTTAAAAATACTGATTTCTGAATTTAAAAACTGGAGATTTTGTTCTATAGGTCCAGTTTGGGGGGCGCCTGGGTGGCTCAGTGGGTTAAGCCTCTGCCTTCGGCTCAGGTCATGAACTCAAGGTCCTGGGAACAAGCCCCACATCAGGTTCTCTGCTCAGCAGGGATCCTGCTTCCCCCTCTCTCTCTGCCTGCCTCTCTGCCTACTTGTGAACTCTGTCAAATAAATAAATAAAATCTTTAAAAAAATAGGTCCAGTTTGGGAACAGGGATCCATATTTCTAGAAAGATTTTCAGGTAATGATGACTGGTAGCCTTGTTTTAAAATCCCTGCTCTAGCCAACACACACACACACACACTCACACTCCATCTAGGTAACGAAGTCTATTTAAACACAGAACTGCAATCTGAAAAAGAAAGAATTCCTTAGTCTCATAATAAAATGAGTTTCCTTATTTATACCTCTATGTCTTTGAAAGGATTTGAAGTGGTATAAAGTGCTCTCTACCACACCGCGTAAACCTCAGCGAGAATTTCTTCATCTGACTTTCAAAAAGACTGCGGGAAATGCTTGCTTGGAGGAATGCGGTGGAGACGTTCGGCATCTGGACATTCCTTCCGCGTGATGGCACACATCTGGCTCTTTGGAATGAGCAGAACATTTCCCTTCCAGTTTCCCTCCAGATGTCTGAGGATGTGAGGCTACAGCCCACGAGGTGAGCCATTTATCAAGCTTTACTGACTAATTAAAAGCCAGAGCTGGGCAGAGGCCTCGCGGGATTCTTTATCCTTATCGTGCATGAATGTGCAGGGTTTTTCACTCCGACGCGCGCCGCAGGACCCACCTTCCATCAAGCAGACAGTGGACTTTTTTGCGCCCTGCACTTCAGATGTACGTGCCCAAGAGGCCCAGACTGAAATGAGGGATTGGTGCGCGAGTGTAAACGGACGTCCTGGCAGACAGATGGGTGGACGGTTAACTGGCTTCCATTGAATCCAAATGAAGCTAACACCATTCAAATTCCGGCCCAGCTATGTTGTACCCAGCTCAAGGTTGCTGAAATTGAATTCAAAAGCCGAAAACACATGCTGGCCCGGCTCAAGAGCAGCTGCCGATTGCAAACACATGGCTTAGCAATGCATAAGATGCTCTGGGGTGACATTTGGGGTTCCTGATTAAGTGGGATAATCAAAGAAACATCATTCAAAACCCTTGCCCTTGCACACAAGCACACATCCAGAATATTTTTTTTTTAAAGAAAGCATTAAGAAAAAACAAAACAAAACAAAACAACAACAACAACAACAACAAAAACACTAAGTAAAATAAAGATCTCTGATGAAAATACTTAATGGTCCCAAAGATGGAAACTAAACTTTGAGTTTGAGTTTCACAGATGGCAGTGGAAAATGCCGCCTAAAGCAAGATGCTGTGCAGTTAGGAGATTTTGAAGCCTTAGGTACAATTTCTGAAACAAGGGAGGTTAAGATCCGTGGCCAGGAAGGATCCAGTACAGGTATCCTTATCTGACAGCAAGAGAAAAAAAAAAAAAATTCATGCTGGAGACATGTCTTTTTCTTCATCAGTCAAGAGTGCAAGTCGACAAGAGGCTAGGGCCAAACCAAACTCCTGCATTTGGAAAATACCCACTGGGCTTCGAAGGGGAAAGGGAGGAGGTGGTCGAAGATAGCCTGTAGGTCTCCTCCAAAATCCCAGCTTGGAAACACTTCGTTACGGCAAGTGTCCATGGATTAGGGTCTTGCGGGTGAAATCGGAACAAAGAAGGTGGTCCTGCCATGTGGAGGAAATGAAAATGTGCTGCGCTGAAATCCTTATAAAGACTGCTGGCGCTCTGGCAATTTCACTTTTTAAGTGCATGTTATTAAAAGAACCCCCGGCTGTGAGAGGTAGTGCGGTTGGGCAGAGTGTAACCGGGCTCAGCTCCTGGAGGCTGTGCGCTCAGCCTTGCTGCTAATTCCCTGCAACTTTGGGGATTCACCCCATCACCCTAGTCTCTGTTTCTCCTCATCTTCTCTAGCAGATTCGCGTTGTGAGATGAATTGCTGGCTGGGGCTCTGCGTCTTTCCCCTCTTCCTTTTTTCTTGTCTGTAACCACATTCCCACGGAAGAAATCAATCCGCATATCCTCATTGACGCTTCCCTGAAACCCTTTGAAATGTATTAGCAGTAGGCGAGAAGTGCGTGTTTGAGGACCGATGCATGGGTTACACTGCTGCCTATAGATCGCCACCGGGAGAGAAAACTTGTAGACAGATGTTTCTCTCTACTTTTCTCTTGTGTAGCTTTTTCTGCGGTTTGGTCTGGTCGGAGCAGAGCTGAGCATCAGGATGTTCTGAATTCAGGAGGCAAAGAAGTAAAGGCAAGCAGCAAGGATTTCTCTTGCTCCCACCTCCTCCTGAGTGCCGGGCGGGCCCTGGTGCTGGTGACTGTTGTCTGAAGCAGCACTTTTGGAAGTGTGCCCCATCCCAGAAGGCGCCTGTAAGGTGGCCAGGCTCTGGGCTGTACCTGGGTCATTTCTCAGAGTCACTGTGCCCGTTGGTGGGTCCTGCAGCAGAGGGATGAGCTGGACAGCATGTAACGAAGAATTCTCCAAATAGACCCTCCAAGACTCTTCCTTTTTGGAAACATACATATAAACTTATGTGCGTGTGAAGAGTGCATTTATACTCTTGCAAGCTATTAGGAAGGTTGGAAAAGGCCCTCCACCAGGTTAGCAGCCAACATTGCCCAGATTTGGAGAAGGAATGTGGGTGCAGGTTGGGCCCCTGGGGCCATTCTCAATCTTGGTTGATTTCCCGGTGGAATCTCAACCACTTTTTTCCATTAGCATCTCCCTTAGGAGAAAAATTCTCCCTATTGAGGGAGATGAAATATTGAGAAATAAGCTTTTGATGGTAGCATTGAGCTTTGCAGGGCCACAAACAATTATGGTATCTGTGTTCTTTGGCTCCAAAGAATTAATTTGTGTCTCCATAGAGGTGGTGTCTCCTCTCTTGAGAATTCATGTCTGGAGGTCCAAGCAATGGGTTCCAACAAATTTACCTCGTTTAGAGGGGTTATACCTGGTGTCTTCTATTTCTTTTGCTGGGACAGGTGGGAGTAGGGTATTGGAGGGATGGGAAGAAGAGAAGATGTGCCCATTGTTGCCATGGCTTCCAAGCAAATTAGGAACGAATTTCCTGGTTCCCGATAGAGATAACAGATAACAAGAATTATTACTGCATGGAGGGGATATGGAATAGGTTTTAAGAGGAAGGGTTCAAATTTTAGTTCTACCTATTGTTGGCTGCCTAACCTTAGGCAAATTACTTAACCTCCTAGACTTCACTTTCTCAATCTGTACGTTGGGGATAGTATGACCTCATTGGGTTTTTGTGAATATTTAATGATAAAATACACGAGATGCGCTAAGGATAGTGCCTGGGATCCAGTTAGCTTCTACTGGAGTCCCCATTTATTCATTTTTTTGTAATTAATTTTTAACCTGATTACCTAATTTCAGGCATGTCAAGTAGTAATAAGTAAGTGTTCCTAAGTAACAATTTTATATTTTAGCTTATTTGGGTGGCGGTGCTGATTTCTCCTTTAAGGAGTGGTTGATAGCAGGAATTCTTGGTTCCCGCCATTAGTTATATTGGAGAGTTAGTTATATTGGGGTAACACTTTTCTACAAACTCCCAGTTAGGTCATTTTGCCAGCCATGAAGTTATTAGGAAACCAAGTTTCAAATCTTGGCTCTATTGCTAAAAACCTGTGCCTCAGTTTCCTCTTCAGTGAAGTGGGAGCAATCAAGCCTCACTCACAACCTGGTGATTCGATGAGGTAATGCATGTTAGAACATTCTGATTTCCTTTCTAGCCCCGGTAGGGACTTGGATTATCTATCAAGCATCAATTACCACCACCCTTTCTCTTCTAACAAAACGTGTTAACAAGTGTGTCTATCTAGTCCCATTAGAAAACCAGCAGGGGCAGTCCACGTGTCTGCAGTGGCACTGGCCTCACCCCCAATGAGTAGTCCAAGCTGGTTGGCCCACGGCGCTACCCTGGGACGCATGTAGGGAGGCGTGCTGTCTCCTGCCAGATGCGAACAAAAACACACAAAGTTTGCTCTTCTTTTAACTCTCTGATGATTTATCTCTTAAGTAGAATTTGGACTTCTGGCTTTGGTCCTCTTTCTGAGGACCTGAAGATATAACCCCAGCTGGTTTATATCCTGAAGGTATAACCCTAGCTGGTTTATACCATCCCGTGTGCTCGTGACTCCCACATATGTCTCTCCAGGCTGGAGATCTGTCCTCTGCCCCTACTCCACCCCAGGAGCCACTTCTCAGTCTCTATCTGAAAAATGAAGCCATTGTCTTCCCCAAATCTCCTCTCTTCATGTATTTTCACCCTGGCTAATGGAGCTCATCACCAAAGTCAGCTGACCCACCATAGGGTATGTCCATGGGACAGATGCTGCAGAAGACTCTCCCACCTCTGGTAACTCGTCTCTACTGAATGGGGGTGGGGGGTGAACAACAGAGGTGTTCAGACTAAAATGCTGAATGTTGATCTTTTCTTATATGTAAGAATGGTGGTTCCTGGAGAACAAGTCTTCTTAGCTTGGGGATCTTTCTGGATTGACAGAAAAAGGATGGAGTGAAGGAAGGCCACTTTGTCATCAGTGTATGGGGTGTTTGGCTTCTTTGAGTGACCTCTGCCCTCAATGTCCAGAAAGAGGAAAGTTCGGGAACCAGTCCTATTTTGGCTGTTCCCGTGAGTTTACTTGGATTAAGGACAGTTAGCAGATGGCAATGGTGGATTTCCAGGAGAGTTCCTGTCCCCATGGCCTCATCTGCAGGTCCCCTGGTGGAGCCATTTCTAATGGCTTCTGGCGGCACAGAGTTTCCCAGGGTGGTGCTATGCCTTGGTGCCTTTATACCAATTGGTGTCTCTGCTGAAAATGTTTACTCATTTGTTCATCCATCAACTAGAAATGGAAAGGTGCCTCAGTGGTCCCACTCTTAGTTAGATACCTGAAAGAACTGAAAGAGAGACTCAAACAGATATTTACACACCCGTGTTCCTAGCAACATTATTCATAACAGTTAAAACATGGAAGTGACCCAAGTGTCCACAGATGGAATGAATGGATAAACAGAATGGGGGATATACACCCAATAGGAAGTTCTTCAGCCTTAAAAAAGAATGAAAATCTGATACACACCAACATGGATGAACCTGAAAACATTACGCTGAAAAGAAGCCAGATATGAAAGGAAAAATATTGTATGACTCCACTTACAGGGAATATATATAGAATCCGCAAATTCAGAGAGAGAGAAAATGTGGCGAGGTGGCCAGGGGCTGGCGGAGGGGAGAATGAGGAGGGAGCTCTTGCATAATGGGTACAGAGTTTCTGCTTGGGATGATGAAAAGTTTCGAAAACAGTGGTGATGATTGCCCAATACTGTGAATATAATTAATGCCACTGAATAGAACACTCAAAAATGGTTAAAAAGGCAAATTTGTTATATGCATTTCATCACGACAAGAAAATATGTAAATAGAGAAATGGCATTTACCATGATGGTTCTTAGAGTATTTGTAGACCTATGTGAATGTCAAGGGCGGGAGCCTTGCTTTATTTAACTTTGTATCCTCTGAGTCCAGCCAGCAAGAACAAATGAGAAGCTTGAGGCTGGGTCTTAAAAAGCTCAAGAGAGGAGAGGCAGTGACATCTAAGTACATCTAATCTTTTTATTTTATTATTCTGGAACTTAGGTACAGTATTGATGGGGTCCCTTTTTGCTCTAAAATTGTTCCTTTCTGGGGTGGAAGGGGTGGAAAGAAGGGTTGACTAGGGCTCAGTGAAGTGTCCTCTGGTGACAATCTTTGGGTGAACCTGGAGGCCACAGGGCATGGTTTATTGAGGGCACCTGTGGGGGCTGGGCTTGGAAAGCCAAGGAAAGAGGGGTTGGAGATGCCTTGATTCTCAGCTCAGAGCTTTGAGCTGCAGACGTGAAGGTTCCTGAGCCGGGGATTGCCCCAGGAGAGTGTGGTTTGAGACAGGTGGCCTCTGGGGACCAGACGCACTCTTCCAAGCAGCCTCCAGCAGCCACACGTGGCCTGGTGGCTTCAGTGTGTGTCTAGGCTCTGCCCGCTGAAAGGTTGTGATTATGTTGATCAGAACTATCTTTTTCCCTGTGGGGGGGAAGAATGTTTCTTCTTTTGTTTATTCTTTTTTTTTTTGCTAAAAAACAAAAACAAGGAAGTCCTCCTCCCCATGTCCTTCAAAGCGCTGTGGCATCTTCAGATCTGGGTACTTGAAAGCTAAAGCTGGTCATAATTTCCGACGGACATAATGTGCATTTGAAATTCTTTTCCACATCAAATTAAATCTGTCTTGGACTGATTTCCTGGAAGTGTTTTTCATTAGAATAATAGTCCTCAGCTGAGAGATCAGATACCACAGAAGGGGAAGCAGGAACGGAACCATCAAGTGCCTCCTTGAGGAAGACATCCCGCCATTATGTCTGAGGGGCTACTTGGAGGAGACCATCCCTTCTCTAGGCCTGCCCTAGAGAGGTGCTAGGTCTGGTGAACCTCCACCTATTTTAGTGATAAAATCTTTTTTTTTTTTTTTTCATTCAAAATAAAAAGAAAAAAAGAAACTAGTTTCCACCAGGAAATCATCCACCTACCCATCCACCCAACCCAAATCTATCGCCTACCGACTGGCTGGGTATCCCTCTGAGATGCCAGGAATATAATGGTTAGGAAGACAAAGTCCTTGATAAAAAGAGGATAGCTCCGAGGAGAAAACCTCAGGGACCAAGACAAAGCTCCAGTAGTATTTGATGACTCTTTTTTTTTTTTTTTTCTGGTCTTAAATAGGTCCTTCTGTGTAAGGCACATAGACATGCTCTGCCTTACCTACAGAGGGTTCCAGAAGGACTAATGGAGGAAATCCTTCTGAAATTCTTTTCTCCTCCTCCTCTCTGAAACATGACTTGTTTACTGCAGGCTGTTAACGGCCTTGAGAGCGTCTTTAATCCTTAGCCAGGGTCTTTAAATATAATACATCAATAACAGGTAATTATTTGCTTTGAACTTTCTGCTCCTTTCCCCCATACCCTGCGGGCTGAGCTTGGAACTTTTAAGCACTGTAACAGATTCTTCCTATCAAAGTGTCAAAACTCATAAGGCATATGTCAAAGAATTCATTTGCTTACTTTCATCTCTCTTCCCTCCTCCCTCCTTTTACTTCTAAGTCTCACCACAGCTTTACGGATTCTCGCGCTGAGGGCCCGTTTGCAGCCTCGTGGCTTTTCTCTAAGTCCGGACCACCTCAGACCCTGAAGAATTTGCCCCTATGCACCCAGCCTTGTTGCATTTAAGAGGCTCAGGCGGTTGAGTTTGTTACTCCTGGCCTGTCACGTTATTCCTGTTTTGAACGTGTCCAGGAAAATCCTGTCAAATTCAAAACTTCCTTTTGCCCCAAACTGATCTTTGATCTGAGGGGCCTGGACACGACGGACTCTGAGCAGCTTGCTCTGGGCTCCGTGGGGCCCAGGAGCTCTTTTGCAAGCCTTTTGAGGCAACAAAAAATGGTTTATTTTTTCTGTCAGCTGGGGTTGATGATGGATGGCCTGGTGGTTCGATCTTGTGAGCTCCTGGACCAGCCCTGTCCTGAAGACAGCTTCCTCACCAGGGAGTTCCTCCCATCTTCTTCAGCTCTGTCTGTGGGCTGTAGATCCGTCTGCTCTGTGGAAGCCACAGGCACAGTTTCCCATGGTTTTTTTCTAGCAGGTTCCAGTAGCCAACTGACGGCTCTAACCTTATTGCTATATCATTGTGTTCAGTGGTGCCAGTTTGGTCCTCTGTTTAAATAAAATCATTATTGCCCACCCAAGACTCTCTTGTATGTATGAAAGGGTTTTCCAGGAGCACCTGGGTGGCTCAGTGGGTTAAAGCCTCTGCCTTCAGCTCAGGTCATGATCCCAGGGTCCTGGGATCGAACCCCCCATCGGGCTCTCTGCTCAACAGGGAGCCTGCTTCCTCCTCTCTCTGCCTGTTTCTCTGCCCACTTGTGAACTCTGTCTGTCAAATAAATAAATAAAATCTTTGAAAAATAAAAGGGTTTTCTAGACATCAGCTGAAGTGGTACACAAATTAATAGAAATGCCGGTCCCTCAGAAAATCGAAGGCTTAGTAGGTGTGCAGAACAGATGGTCAGGGAGTTTCTTACCTCAGGCTCTCAAGGGAACAAAATCAATGGTGGACTAGGAACTCATTTTAAATCTAAGGAGTTAGTCAGATTTAACCAAAGAGAAACATCAAGGGTGTTACTTGACACTGATAAAGTTATCCACATTTCTATACCCCAAATAATCAAATTGGATAATTGGATTCTGTGATGTTACTCAGATGACTTCCTTACTCGCTATGTATAGAAATTCACTTTGAATGTAGACATAACGAGACCTAACAGGATGTTCTGGAGTCTCACTGGGGAATAAAGACTAACAAAGTGGAAACTTTCACTCTTAAATCTCATTTCATCCTTGACCCTGCTAGTGACCTTTGGCCCATTACCTCCTCTTTCAATATCTGTTTCCCCATGATTATGATGGTTATACAGTATCAAAGGAGCTTTTCCATGTCATGAAGGACTCCTGTGATAAGCAATATGTTTATATTGAAGAACATTGAAGAATTTAGATTCTATCTAGGATGTCAAAATGTTATTTATATCAATGTGTTTTTTTTTAAAAAATTAGTGTTTAGATATCATGAAGATCAATGAACTAGTGGGCTGACTCTATTTTTCTTTTATCCAACAGTTATTTTGGCAACATATGATAGAGCTTGAGTGTGCCATGTGCATAATTAACAATGGCAGAAAAACAAGGATAACATTGTGCTAGTAACCGTCAGGGAAGGGCTGTCTGTTTGCCCCAGAATGAGCTCAGCAGGGAGGGTGGGCTGAGTTCTGTAAGAAAAGAAGTCAGATTTAGAGCTCCCGTGTTTTTGCAACTTCAGTGAGCAGAGGGACATCTGGTAGAGAAGATATCCACAGTTTCCTGTTCTCTGCTTTGTTATCCACCCCCCCCCCCCACATTCTGATTACAGGTTTGGCTTTCACGGGCTGCCCTGTCCAGGGGCTGGGAGATATAGAGTTATAGGAGCGGGTAGTTGATCACTTTAATTACAGGCCCAGGGGTGTTTGAGGGGTATTTCTTTCCTTGGGATAATCTTCTGCAGCTTTGTGAACATCTCAGGGACCCGTGGATCCTTGTCAACACCACACTGGGTTCCCACCACTGGCTAGCTTTCTAGCTGAGGAACTGTCAAAAATGTGGAATTTGTCAGCATGAATTCCTAAACAAGCAGGAAGAGCAGCCATAAATATTGATGGGTTGTTAGCTTACTGTCAAAATGAATTCTTTATCACATTCGAATAATCGGACCACAGGGTATTAAATCAAGTAGATACTTGGGTAGATTTTGATCATTAAAGTTAATTTGTTGCTATAAAATTAATATAAAATATAATTCAATATAAGCAGAGGATGGCAGGATTTTCTTTGGATAAAAATTGAATGAAAGGGATTACGAACTGCTTTAAAATGAAAGATTTGGGCGCCTGGGTGTCTCAGTGGGTTAAGCCTCTGCCTTTGGCTCAGGTCATGATCTCAAGGTCTTGGGATCAAGTCCCACTTCAGGCTCTCTACTCAGCAGGGAGCCTGCTTCCTTCTCTCTCTCTCTCTGCCTGCCTCTCTGCCTACTTGTGATCTCTCTCTGTCAAATAAATAAATAAAATCTTAAAAAAAAATAAAATGAAAGATTTTGATGACTCTGGCTAGAAATAAGTAAGTATGTGTGTTAACAAGAAACTTCTACTCTTCATAGTGGATATACATCGAAAGCAAAATGGACTGATACCTGTTTCATGATATAAAGATTTTAGCAAATCACAGGCATACTCCGTATTATAAACATGGGGCTTTTTATTTATTTATTTATTTTTAAAGATTTTATTTATTTATTGACACACACAGGGTGGGGGGGGGAGAGAGAGAGAGGTCACATGTAGGCAGATATGCAGGCAGAGAGAGAGGGGAAAGCAGGCTCCCCGCCGAGCAGAGAGCCCGATGTGGGACTCGATCCCAGGACCCAGAGATCACCTGAGCCGAAGGCAGAGGCTTAACCTACTGAGCCACCCAGATGCCCCAATATGTGGCTTTTTAGCATCCTACACATTTCTAGGACTCAGATCATGGGAACTGTGGCTCAGAATGTTGTTTCCAACTCTAGGTGCCATGTTTCTGGGCAGGAAGGGAGTTGAAATGAAGTGCAACAAGAAGGCACAAGATGGTAAGAAGGCCTTGAAAGCATCACAGATAAGGAGCAGGTTAATGTATTTCACGCAGGAGAAGAGACTGGGGATATCATCTATTTGCCTTCAAACAGTTAAAAGACTCCTTTGTAGAGAAAGGAGTAGACATTTTTCATAGGAGCTTGGCTAACATTTCAGAATGTTTCAATCTCAGAAATATCTGCCAGAGAATATAGTTTTCCAACCTGGGAGTGGATTGCCTTCTAACCAAGTTCCTGTACACTGGAGACTTATATACACTGGGGAGAGGAACTGTCATGTATTGTAATGTGATTACTGATCACATTGTAAGGGATTAGTAAAGCTCCTTCCTTTGAAACTATGTACCAATTGGTGGTTCACTGTCTTCTTGTCTCTACTTGCTGGAAGTCCCCCATCAACCCTGGTCCCATTATTCACAGTATTATTCCAAAGTGGAGATGAGGGTTAAAGGCCAAATATTAAAAGAAAGAATCTTCTTACTTCAGAATGAACTTGTGTCAAAGATTGTACTTAATTCCTAGATTAACAAGCAATTCACTGGACATTGACGATGGTCCAAGGAGTGCACATCTAGAATCAGATAAAGATCGAAGACATTAATTTACAAATGGATACAAAGCTGGTAGAGCTGGTCAATGGCCATAGGGCAGCAGTCCATGGGATTCCATTGGATACATTCCACATTTCTATGGACAGGAATAAGTTGTATTACCTTCAGTTTTCAAGCAAATCTTTATCTCTACAGAGTTGCAAAACAGTCTAGTCAAAGGCAAACATCAGCAGAGGAGTGTCTGGCATTCCAATGAAAAGGTGTCCAGTAATCTCTTCTGCCCATTTCAAAATCTTCCACGTTTTTTTCCTAGATGAGTTAACATAGAGAAAGTTCTCCCAGAGTGGCTGGCAAATAGTAAGTGCTCAATCAATGTTATGTACAATTATCATTGCTGTTATTTTTAGCCAAGGTCTATGTAGATGAATCACCTGGTGGTTGATGTGAGACTCTTTGACCAAGGTCTTGATCACCATTTTTCCTCTTTCCCTTTTGAAATATACACACATCAGACTACCGTCTTTCATCCCTCACAGATCAATGCCTTCTATGCTAGGAAATCTTTTTTCCAATGTGCACACAAAAACATCCTTGTCTTTGGTTCCTTCCAGTTCCTCATTACCCAGTGTAGGAAAATTTCTCTTGGATTCAAATGTGTAGTGATGTGTAAGAAAAATTCTGATGATATACCTCAGTTAGGGAAAGAAAGATGAAGTTTTTACTAAAGTTACAAACGACAAATGTTAGATTCAGTTATCTCTGCAAACAGAAGTCAAATATCCATTGCTTACAGTCAATGAGTATTCAAACAAACATTGACATAGAAATAAGGTAAGTTGGACAATTGGTACATACAGTTGACCCCTGAACCATGTGGAGGTTAGAGATGCTGAACACCTACTCAGTCAAAAATCTTCGTATAACTTTTGACTCCCCCAAAACTTAACTACTAATAGCTCACTGTTGATCAGAGAAGCGTTGCCAATAACAGAAACCATTGATTAACACATATTTTATATGTTATATGTATTATATTCTTACAATAGAAGTTAGAGAAAAAATGTTAAGAAATCAAAGGAAGAGAAAATACATTTACAGTACTGTAGTATATATACTGATAAAAAAAGTGTTTAAGTGGATCTGTGTAGTTCAAACTCATGTTGTTCAAGGGCCAATGGCATGTATATATGTATTTAACTTGCCTTTATGTCTGTCTATGTATCTAGTATCTATCTACCTATCATCTTTCATCATATGTAGCCACATGAATATTGAGCTCATCTATAGGTGATTACATAGCTATGACTTGGAGCTTTTGTTTGCCATACGGGTGGAAAACTCAGCTTTCCATTCTTGCAGAACAATAGAATGGAAACCTACATTTTCTGATATTCATAACCATTTTGTGTGCCTTTGATGGGTCTATCCCATTCCTGACCATTATGTATGTTTTTCTCCTCACAGGTCGAAAGCACAGCCCTGCTCCCCTCAGGCCCTACATGTCACAGGTTTGTGGCCGGTCTCATTGTTTACAAAGGCAGAGACAGAGTCCTTTCCTCAGCAGCCTCAGTGATACATTGGGAAGATCCTAGAAATATCTCTAGGATCAGTAGGAACAGTATATAATTCTATCTCATAATGTTTAAAATGCACGGTGATGAAACTCTTACCTCAATCACCGACTTTTGCTTTAGGATGTATCTAACATTTGAGAGTATTTTAATAATGCTCAATATGTTGAAAATTTCCACTGAACATTTTCAGTCCAAAACTTGCACATAAAATTTCTTGGGTCCAAGTCTAAACATAAACACGATTGCTACTCATGCGTGGAATAAAGATCTGTTTATGGAGGACTCTATGTTCATGTACTTGCAGTGAGGATAAGGATATGTGTGTTTGGCTTGGGGTTTATTTTATATAATCCCCCTCCCAACTCCACTCAATTGCGTATGAAAAAATCACAGGATTAACTTCTGGGTGTGGAAGAGGGCCAACTCAAAGGCCAGTCCACCTATAAATCAGGGAACTAGAGGGCTTTATTAGATTTACCCAAACCTCTCCCGGAGAGATGATGTGTTCATGCACACAGAGCAGACACTGAAGGCCAAAAATCTTTCCTGAAGTGCTTTGGGACTTTGCCATCTCCTGAAGAATTCTAGACATCTATGTATTCTTTATTGAACTGTGTTTATTGACTTTTCCATGGCAGTGAAATCTCTTTCAATACCTTTAATGGCCTCAGCACCCTCTGTCCGGTGAGCATTACGTGTCATCCCGGCTGTGACCCGCTGAGCCCAGAGGACTCGGGTCACAGAACTGTTTCTGGTGCCAACACACGTTTTCTTTCACGTTGCTATGAACTCGGCAGTAAAGAAGCAAGACTGACTGGTGAAAGTGTCCTGGGTGCTTCAAGTTTTACTCGGGTTTCACAGTCCCTGTAACGCGAGCTGCCTGTGCCGAATGGGTTAGTGGTTATGATCAGATGACGGGTTTATTCTGACCTGTCAGCTGGACAGTCATGTTTGGGGTGTGTGTGTGTGTGTGTTTGCACAATGCTCTCATTGCTCTGGGGAGCCCAGAAAGTTCCAGGAGGATGCCTCTGCGGGGATAAGCACATATAGACAGAATGTCTGTCTACCCCTACTGGCCTTCCACAGGCTGCCCAGGCTGCTGGTCACCCTGAGTGCCACCCCCCCACCGCCCAAGACCGACAGCTCAGCGTGCCCACGGCAGAAGTTATGCTTACATGAGCCACGGTCTCGATGTGGTCTGAAACGTGGTCATAGCTATCACAGGGACATTGAAGGGTGTCTAAGACAAATAACGGAATTAGGGACCTCCCCTCTCCAGGCCTGGTGGCTGTGGAAGAAGCAGAGTCGGTCTGACATTTACGGTGGCAGCTCTTGTCCCTCCTGCGGGCCACGGGTTGGGCAGGAATCAGAGTCCACAGAAGGACTTGCATTCTTTTGAAGTAGTGTGTATATGCACATTTTTGGCGGAGTTATTTATAAGTACACTTATGTCTCCGTCACTGTGCTTATTAAAGACATAAATACTTTACCTCTTAGCAAAGAAGAAAATAGTTTCCACAGATCTCCTGGCAGGCAGCAGTGCAGCCTAGCCAACCCTTTTCATCTGCCGGTTTCAACCTAATAAAGGACTGATCTAGGGAACAGGACCTGTTTCCATGTCACACTCCCAACAAGTGTAAAACCAGGTTGGCCCGGGGAAGGGGGGTTTGCCTCCACCTTAGGATATTTTAAAAGTTCCTGGGGCTTCGATGAGTGATGCTGAAATAGAAAGCAGAGCTCGAATAAAGCAGATTACATTTCCCCAAGGTGTGAGAATGCTTGAGTGACGGGAAGACATCTTTCTTGAGGGTAGCTGGTTACTCGTCTTAAGTAGGTATTGTGCCGCATGACAAAACTCTTCAGGCTCCAAAGTCCTGTATTGGTTTAGTGCCATGTCCAAGCCTCAGAGTGAAAACTCTCCCGGGAGTGTAGACACCTGAGGCCGATGGTTGGAAGTGATGGGGTCCAAAGTTCAGAATATCCTGTTTAAAGCCAGATTCTGCCGGGGGAGCAAGGAGGGGACAAAGATGAGAGGAGGAAAGCCTGGGGGGGGATGCACTGAAGAGGAATCTTTAGCCAGCTGGGACTTAGTAAAAAGGGAGAAACAAGAGGATGCTACTTTAAGAGCAAGCAAGGTCACAGTCACTCCATTTTCTTGACGAGGTTTCAGCCCCTAGGCTGGCACATGTCCTGCGTCTTTTCACCTCGTCCCCTCCACGACCCAGGAATGTGGACTGGCAGGCTGAAAGTGCTTTAGGGACCTCTTCCCAGGGCAGGTGCACAGCCGCCCTTCCCGCCTGCCCTCACTCACTGTCCTGCGGTGACATGGTTCTCTTCCTCTTGCCTCCACTATCCACTGGCTCCTTTATCTTCTGCGGGCTCCCCCTGCCCCTGTGGAACTGGAATTCCCTCTTCCAGGCACTGCTGCACAGGGTATTGGGTGTAATGGGCTTTGATCACCAATTTGCAGGTAATGCCAACACTCTCGCATAGCACGGAGCCTACTTAGACAGCAGACTCCCCCCCCCCCCCAGCTCTTTAGAACTCCTGGGGCTTCTGCTTTTGCAGACAGGGCTATAGACTCTTGTGTTTGATCGGCTTGTTTCATTCTCCCTTTTGCTGCCTCCTTGTCAACTCTCCCACCCCAGCTTCCCTCCCTGTGTTATAGAGAGCCATCTAGGTCCACTAGCCCTTCTCCCTAAAAGCCCGGATTCACATCCCTGAAAACCCCAAATTCCCTGTGTTCCTCTGTAGGGTCTGGGGGCTCTGCTTTCCTATCCAGTAGGAGCAACACTTTTCACTGTGTGTCAAGGACACTTTCCACACCAAGTCCTGGAGGCAGGGTCAGCAGTCAGCTAAAGAAGGTCTTGGACCCCAAGTCTCTACCTTGGATAACAGCCAGTTCGATTTCAAGGAACCAGGTTGCCCTCCCATTGTCTCTTCCTCACCAGGTCTGGCCAGCTGAAGATCCAAACAAATTCACAGCGGAGTTCACACCTTGGTAATTTGAGGTCATTAACTCGGGTGTTCGACTGTTCATTTAGGAAACGAATTCCAGAAAGTGGTGTAGGGGGGCCAAGGCCATCCTTTGCCATGCCAGCAGGTGCAATTATTATTGTTTTTTTTTTTTCCCCCTTTAACTTGCCGGATGTTGCAATTCAATCAAATTAATGCTTCATTGACCAGAGAATGTGATTTTGTAACACAAACAGGGCAGAGCTCTCTCTAAGTCTCTGGCTTTTTGCCACCACCTACTGGGTACTGTGCACTTTCCTTAACCTGTGTCTGATCTGCTACCCTAGGACCTTGCATTGGCCTGAGTGTTAGTGACAATCATGATCCCAGACTGAGAAGGTGGCTCTGGGAAGTGCCCGAGAATGTGGAATTCCTGAACACCCATGGCCCTGGGAGAACAGACCATCCCAGGTATCCCCTTGGTCCCGAATTCTGAGAAAGACACAAATTCTCAGAGATGCTTCCTCTTACAGGATAGGGTAGACTTACTGAAAAGAAACTTTTTATTTAGGTTAAAGAAAGACCTCGACACAGGAAAGTGCCTGGTGGAGAGGTGTCTAGCCCAAGGACATTTTACAACTGAACTTTCCTGTAAATTCCCAGATTAAGGAACAGAGACTCCCAGAAACCCCTTTTTAGTCACCACGGCCTTACTCCAAGGTGACCACCATCCTGTTTCTCTCCCATCATGCTTCTGTGATTCAGTTTGGTCATAGGGTACATGTATGTTCAACTTTGGTGCCTATTACCACACAGCTTTTAAGGTTTTGTGCCAACACATGTGCTCACTCAGCAGGCTATGGGAATTCTGTTTGCTCCAATCTTTGTCAACACTTGGCATTGTCTGTTTATTTTACTTTTAGCCTTTAAATGGGGTATGTACTTAGAGCCTTCCTGATAACGAATAAAATTCAGTACCTTTGATAGGTCTATTGATCATCTGGATATTTCTGATAGAGGGTCTGTTTAAGATTTTGCCCATTAAAAAAAAATCATACTGTCTTCCTTTTTTCATTTACTTGTAGAAGTTCTTTCTTATTCCAACTTTGAGAGTCCTTTGTCAGAAAGATGTATGAAAAATATCTTCTTCCACTCTATACCTTGACTTCTTCTTTCCTAAAGCATGGGTACGATGGTTATTTTCTTTTAGGCAAATTACTATGAAATTCTTCTTTGTCTCTGGGAATGTTTCTTGCCTTAAAGTGGATAGCATTAGGACAGATACATCAGCTTTCCCTTACTTATTGTTTGCATGCTGTATCTTTCCCATTCTTCCAATCTTTCTTTACTCTTAGACTTAAATCATGGCTCTTGTAAGCATCAGTTTATTTCCCCCATTCCAGCCTGTAATCTTTGTCTTTTTTTTTTCTTTCAAAAGTTTGTCTTTTTTTTCTTTCAAAAGTTTTATTTATTTATTTGACAGAGAGTGGGGGAGAGAGAATGAGCATAAGTGAGGGGAGTGGCAGGTAGAGGGAGAGGGAGAAACAGGCTCCTTGTGAAGCAGAAATTCAGAGGTGGGGCTCAATCCCAGGACCCTGGGATTAAGACCTGAGCAGAAGGTAGATGCTTAACTGACTGAGCCCACCCAGGTGCCCCAATCCAGTTTTTGTCTTTTAATTGAATTGTACGTTTATATTTAGTGTAATTACTGATATAATTGGGTTGCAATCTGCCCTCTATTTATTTTCTACTTATCCTTCTGTTTATGTTCCTTTTTTTCTTTTGTTGCTTTTCTTTAGGTATATATATATATACATATATATATATATATATATATAAGATTTTATTTATTTATTTGACAGACAAAGATCACGAGTAGGCAGAGAGGCAGGCAGAGAGAAAGAGGAGGAAGCAGGCTCCCTGCTTTAACCCACTGAGCCACCTAGGCACCCTTAGGTTCATATATTTTTAAAAAATTCATCCTTCTCTCCTCCTGGTTTGTTAGTTACATATGGTTTTAGTGTTCTTTTAGTGGTTATCATAGATATGATAATATTTTTCCTTGACTCACTAAAGTCTACTATAAATGCTTTTACCACTTTCTGAAAGAAGGGTACTTAGGACACTTTAACTCCATTGTCACGTGAGTCTCAGTCTATTGATGGTGATGTTCCTGGTTAGGAATGCCATAGGTGCTCACCTGGGCCGGTAAGTCTTGTGGGAGCCCTCACACACATTTCCCCAGCAGAAGCCAGTGTTGTGGCTAGACTGGCTCCTCATTCTTATTATGATTCCAAGATACACTCCAGCAACAACCATCAGAAAACTTTGAAACTTTATTACTCAGAAGACCTGGAGGATGCGTGACATGCCCTGGGTCCATGGGTCACAGTGAAGTCACAGGGGGAAAAAGAAAAAAGAGAGAAAAAAGAGAAAGAGAGAGAGCGGAGACTCAGAGCTCTGCCTTTATTGAGATTGAGGTTGGGGTTCTCAGAGTTTTGCAGGTTCACTCTTGATCAGCAAATGTAAAAAATAAGAGTGGGAGTTAGGCTGTGGAAAGGGAAAAGCAGGGTCATTCAAGTGGCTGGTTATCTAGGTTACCCAGAGTTTTCGGAGAGAACTTCACAGGTGGGGGCATCCTGGTTCCATACCCAGTTGGCTTGCTAGCAGCTGGGTCACGCAACAGGCTCTATGTTTACTCCACACAAGTGGTTTTGCAGTGGAGGCCCAGGCTGTCAAAAGCCTGATGCCAGGTACTTATATCACAATTAACAAGTTGAGTATCAGACATTCATGCCACATCTATTTACTCATCTCTCTCCTCTTATGCTAGTGTTGTGTGTGCTTTAATTTTACATATATTTAAGCCTTCAGGGAAGGATTATTGTATTATATAGTTAGAATTAATTTCTGGGGATCTCCATGCACATTGCTCCTTGTGTCTTCCTGCATCTCTGGGTTCCCACCTGGAACTCTTTCTTACTGCCTGAAGGATTTACTTTTGCTTTGGTAGAGGCCACTGAACACCTTGATCCATTCAAAGACAGGTGATTCAGGGGCCCAGCTTGCTGGCAGTCCTTGTGAGGCTGGTCCATTTCTGGGTCCCTCTTGTTCCTTGGGGGTCACTTTGTAGGATTCAGATGGAGAACCTGAGATGCTTCCCAGGGCCTGTTCTCTTTGCTGAGTGGGAACTCTAGGTTTTGCACTGTAAGTTTGCAAAACGTTCTGCTCAGCTTTTCAGCCTTGCCTTTGCTTTTGCAATTGGCATCTATCCCATGAGAAAAAGGGCTCCCAAACTCAGGCTCCTCTCTGGTATCTTCTCTCTTCCTTGGATGCGCAAATTCTTATTACTCTGGTAGCTCATAGCATCCTTGAAGCACGTTTCTTATATGCAGTTTTCCCAAGGTCACCTTGCTGGGACCCCCTGACTCTCAATGGCAAGCTCCTTCTGATGCTGTGTCTGTAGGGTTGGAGGTAGGAGGGGCAGACTTTCAAGGAGGGAAGGGGGACTAGATCTGGAGGAAGCAGGAGAAGGAACCGGAGGGGAGGAGGTCTCTGGGTATGAGTGTGTTGACCTTGGGAACACCTAACTATCAGCCAGGCCCCCGTACTAGATATATACCTCTCAGAGGACAAATGACAGTTAACAAACATCAAATCTGTATTTTCACTTGGAATCCCCAACTCCCCAAGCCACCAGGCCCCATTCTGTGAGTGCTCATGTCTCTCAGGTTGAAGGTCTGGGCCTCCTTGGAGGACAAATATTCAGATTCTTGCTGTGTGCATCACCTGTCATCCTCCAGGGCCACACACGTGTACTGTTAGCCATGTCCTCTGTCTTGCATTACTTGCCAGATCGACTTCTCTTGGAGAAGAAAAGGGAAATGATGACTCTTAACCCCTGAGTCATATCCTGTTTCATTTTATTCTTTCTCAACCCTCTGACAGTCACCTCTGATCCCCAGTGCAAGCTGCTTTTGCTTCCACAGAACATCTCCCAAGAGATTCCTTCCAGAGTCCATTGGAATCCTGACCTGTGTCCTCCATCCATCATTCCTGCGCTGGGGAGGCAGGATGGCCGGATGCTAAGATGTACATTCTGGTATCAGAGAGACCCAGTTCTGCTCCAGTTCTGCCATGTGTGGCGGAATGAACACAGGCAACTTACCTACCTCCCTCGGTCTCAGTTTCCTCATCTGTTAAATGGGGATCTGATCAGAATTCAGTATTCCTGGAAGGTCTGATGAGATAACTGCTGCAAAAGACTTATAACAGTGTCTGGCACAGGGTAAACACTCAGTCAGTGGAGCTGTTGTCGTTGGTGTGGTATTGTGGGCTTCATGATGGGGCTTATTGCCATAGACCTAAACTCAGATACAATTACCACCATGCAAATAACTCTTTTCCTCTTAAGTTTTGCCAAGAACACGTAGAGGTGTTTTAAGACTAGCTCCTCTCATCTTCTAACCTACTCGGAACTTGCAGGAACACTTAGCCTGGGCTGCCTTCTAGACTTCTCTCCAGGTATCATCACTGGAAAGTCAGCTCAAGCGCTCTCTCTTTGGAAACTCTCTTGGGAATTCAAGTGGACGGTGTCATACTCCTCTTGAGTGCTGCAGTGCTCTTTTTCCATCCCATCGCAAGGAGCTGAGAATTCATATGTGGAGCTTACTACATAAACAGACCATAAGCTCATAGCAGACCAAGAGATTTCCCTGTGGGATGGTAGTAGCATGCGATAGGTTCTTTTGTAGACCTGGAGTCAAATCCTATCTGCATTCAGTACTGTGCCTTTAACACAAGTGAGCATAACAGCCCCTCCCTACTTCTCAGAGAGATGCTGTGAGGCTAAAACAGTAGCTTGCAGTGCTGTACCCACTAAGTAGTACAGTACGTACCCCCTAAGTAGTAATTCTAGTTAATAAGTATTGATGAATTAATTGCATTAACAAATTAATAGGGACACGTGACATTTTGGACCACTCCCTTCAGAGTTTGTAGTCTAAATGCCAGCTTCCCTTTCACCAGACCCTTAGGCTCCAGTGCCTAAGTGAGCATGTGTTTAGCTGAGTGCCATTCAAGAAGACCTCCATCGACCTGGCCTTTCTCTGCAGCCCTCATAGTCATTAAGCAAGTGCAAATGAATTACCAAGGCACACTTATGAAAAACAGGCCGGCCAAGAGGAGCCTCTCATGTTTAATACATTGCAGACCCAGTGAATTGTAAAAATAAATTAAGACTTATGATGCTATTGTTTTTTGAAGCCCTTAAAAAATTCCTTCTCTTTTTACTATGGGGTGAGGACATATGTTTTTAAAACCATGTGATGCTTTAAACATCATGGCACCTTCTTGCAATTTTTCTGATGACTTGTACTCATCTTGAGAACATCCCAGGCATGTTCTTTTGTCTTTTCAACAAGATGGCCATTTAAAAGAGAAATCCGGATGGTTATAAATAGCTTTCATTGTTAAATGCATCTTAGATCATATGTATGCTCAGAAATAGAACATTATAGTGGTTAGGGTGGAAATCTCCTGCAGGGATGATGGTGGGCAAAGGCTTGGGGTTGCAGCACAGAGCTGGGAGGCAATTGTAAACTTTCCCTCTGGCAGCCTTGGGCATGGAGGGTCTCAGTCTAGTCAGGCACTTCCCTTCAAGGGACAAGTGGCCCAAGATGGTTGGCAATGCTGATACGTTCCCAGACTTGGAACACAGTGGTGAGGAGTTCTGTCTGCTTCCCTACAATAATAAAGGGCACTAAGTTTTGCTGCTTCTGAATTGGCCATTTTAACCTTGACTCATCTCACCCCTGCCCCCGCCCTTCATAATCTATGTATCCCCGCTGCCCACACCCAGATAGATTAGTGCTATATAATGGTGGAAACCCATTCCAGTTTTAGCCTCATTTAGACATAGCTGGTGAGATATGTTTGCCATCAAATCAGATGAGTAGATTTGCTCTGCTCCTACGCTTCCGGTCTCAGGGACCTCCTCCTCTCTCCCTCTTCATGCATCCTTACCACTTCCACTCCTCTCCAAATCACTGGACTAACAGATGATGGACTAGAGGAGAATAGGAGAATAAAGTTAACCTTGAACAACATGGGTGTGGATTGCACTGGTCCACTAATACATGGATTATTTTCAATAAACATTTCAATAAAGTGCTATAAATGTATTTCTCTTCCTTATAACATTTTCTTTTTTCTAGCTTTTTACTTTACTGTAGGAATACAGTCTATAATACATATAAGACATAAAATATCTGTTAATCAGCTGTTTATGTTCATAAAATATCTGTTAATCGGCTTCTGGTCAACAGTGGGCTATTAATAGTTTAGTTTTTGGAGCGTCAAAAGTTAGATGCAGATTTTTGGCAAGCAGGTTTGTGCCCCTGACTCCTGCATGGTTCAAGGGTTAAGTATAGTTAGAATCCTCCAGGTTATGTTTGTTCTCTGGTTACTGGAAAAAGGAGTGATACAAGGGGGAACTTCCTAAATCCTCTGGTCAAGTCTGGTCTCACTTTTGTGTCTTTATAGCTGTTTCCTAGAGATAGGTCCCTGCTTCTCCTCTGTAGTACTCTCCCAGACCCACTTCATAGCCTATGAGTGTCATCTTGAGTGAACGCCACTCTTTCTCCATTCCATCCAGTTCAATCCTATCTAGTTCAATTAATCCAAAACCATGTGCTCTCAGCATCAGGAATCAGCCACTGGGGCCATTTGGTCTCTATATTCAAGAGCTCAATTAACTGTTGTGGTAATTTGTTATTATAAATTTAACCCATGTTAATTTAGAAAACCTGAAAGCTAGAGCAAAGCATACAAAAAATGGAAACCCAAATCACCTTTAGTCATATTCAGAGATAACACCTTGATAATTTTGCTTTAAACAGATAGGTATGTATATAGTACATATACCCAAATTTAGATTCTGATGTTTTAATTACAGGTTAATTACACATTGCCTTGCATCATTTACTCTTGCTTTATTCGTAAGAGTTCTGCCTGGGCTGGGAGGCACTTCTCTGAGTCTCAGTTTCTTCATCAGCCGTTGGAGTTAGATGGCCTGGTTGACTCTCTCCTTGTGAATGTGTTGCAAGGCTGATGTGAAAGTACATTGTTGTTTGTAAGTAATGAATGTTACTTTATCTTTACTTCTAAGACTGAGTCCATAATAGGATCCTAATAAGAAGGTCTGGGTCTGTGTTGATTATGCGTTTAGGTCCCAGACGTGTTGTCCGTCCACATAACCTCACACGGGAGACTCAGCATCTCTCACAGCCTGGTTTGCTGGGAGAATCATCCTGGGCTCTGAAGATAAAGGGTTAACCAGAGCAAAGTGTCAAAGAGCTCTCAAAAATGCAGCCCCTTTGCACAGAGGCCTTGAAGACTCTCCCAAGGAAGAGAAGCCTTATCTGTGAGAGCAATCATCAGGAAAAGTAAGTTTTCTGCACTACAAAGGCGGGGCTTTCTTCTCTGGCTTTGACTGGAGCTCTTGAGATCGAAGAAAACTTGGCCACAGTTCTGAAAACTCCAGATAAAGGCTTTGATTTGTTAATTAAATTTTTACTATCCGCATTTGATATCTTGGCCAAATTGTATCCGCCGGCCGCAGGAACAAGAAAGTCCCTCACTTCAAAGGGGCGCCCACTCGGTGACCTGTAATTATGGAATTTACTGCAGGGTGAAGCGCTGTCTGGGGTGCACCTGCCATCCTCGCGCCCCCCACGCTCCCGAAGACAGCCGCTCCCCCTGGCCAATTCCAAAAGGCCCAGGCTCCGCGCAAGCGCACGGGGACACGGCCAGCACACCTGCCCCGCCCGGCGGGACCCAAGGGCCGCCCAGGTGGGAGCGTCCGCTCCTCCCACCCGCCTCGGTCCCGCCCACAGGCCTCGCCCACCGCGAAAGGAGGCCTCCTGGATGTCAGGGTGAAAAATGGTTTCTTTAATGAAAAAGTTGAAAGGCCGGAGCCCCGCTGGGTGAGGTCACTTGCTGACTGCTGGGTCTTACCCTTTCTTGTAAGCTTGACCAGATTCTCCTGCTACTTGGCAGGGGCCACGCCACCCTCTGGCCCTTTCATTCCGTCTGGGGCGTGGGTATTATTAAAGGATATTTAGAAGTCTCTAGACAGGGTTGCTTCCCCAGAACAACACATTCACCAATCAGCACTGGTCATTTTTTACATGAATATAATCGAAACCTGCAGACTGTCTATAGGCGTCCATCTCTGCTGTTTGGCAGAAGCTTTGCCTTGTCCATACGCAGAGCAAACCAAGTTTTGAGATACCTTAGGCAACTCCGTAGGACTTTCCAGTGGGCTAATTCCAACACAGACTTTGGTTTTGTTAGCATTTCTTATTTCCTTCATTTTTATTTTGAAAATTTCATGTTGTTACTATTGTTTTAAATAATAATAAATGGCCCTCCAAACCCTTTAAGAAAGATGCAGAAGTATGAACAAACTAATCACAAAGTCCAAAATTCAATTAAAAAAAAATTGGGGGCCCATCCAATTTTTACACAATAAGTAGGGATAGTTTTTTTTTTTTTTTTTTCCAGACAAAAGGCCTCATTGTTTTGACTCTGGGTGGACCCAATTATGACTCTAGAGCTGGTCTGCATAAAGGGGAGTGTAAGCCTACAAGAGGAAGTCAGGGAGAGAAAAGAACACTTTCTTGTAACCATATGCTGCGTTAAAGGGTGCAGTCCAACATGACATAAATAGATGTTGAGTTGTTGACCTGAATTTAAAAATGCAGGCTCGATGCTCATCAGATTAGATCCTTCCTCTTGTTTCTCTATTACCATCTGTTGCCTGGATTCTCTGTGGAGCAGGAATCTCCTTCCGTTTGCTCTTGCCGGGCTCTTTCTCAACAGTGGTGTCTGGGTATCACTGGACACATTTCCCCAAAGGGATATCAATGTGGTGTCAGCATGTTCTGATACAGACCTTGTCACCTGAAGTTAGAATCTTTTTAGAAACTACAAACTATTATAACCTTGTCTGGAAGCTTAAAAGAGAGCTCACAGCACCAGGCCAGAGGACAATCATATTTAAGAATTTACCATGGAGAAGAGAAACTGATGGCAGATGGCAATAGTAGCACTGAGAAGGATGTGTGTGTGTGTGTGTGTGTGTGTGTGTGTGTGACTGTGACATCATGATACTCAATGTCTTGAGCTAAATAACTTATTTCGGAACATTAGAATGGATACTACTACTCCAGTGTTCAATAACACTTAAATGTTTCAGGGTCCCTGCTGAGTAAACTCTTCCTGTCTATTATCCCACTTAATTCTGACAATAACTTGTGAGTCAGGTGATATTATTGCCAATGAACAAACTAAGATTTAAAGAAAAGCCAACTTCTGACAAGGTCCCATTGTGCCAAGATTTATTCCAGGTGTCTGTACCTTTCTCTTCCATATTCCACTATTCCCTAAAATGGAGGGAATAGCTTTCATAGGAAATGAGGGTATCTCTTGGGTGCAAGAAAATGTCAGAGGATTGAATTTCTCTTTGCTGGATACTTTCTGAAGTGATACAGAGTAGAGTAGCCGCGAAGGTCACAGTTGACCAAATATTTTCCAACACATAAACTTCATAATCCCAGAAATTTTGGGTCCTCTCCCCCAGATAATAAGAATACTGCTTATAATTTGGCTGTAACCTGTGAGAGATTTCTTTTGCCAAGTTCAAGAAATAATAGGTGACTTCAGATCTTGAACAATGGAAATTGGAGAAGGACCTCTTATAGGAATGAAGGGAGAAGAAGACAACAACTCCAAATTCAAAGTTCAAGAGAGAGATAAATGCGTCTTTTAAAAAAATGTGCATAGGGGTGCCTGGGTGGCTCAGTGGTTTAAAGCCTCTGCCTTCAGCTCAGGTCATGATCCTAGGATCCTAGGATCGAGACCCGCATCAGGTTCTCCGCTCAGCGGGGAGCCTGCTTCCTCCTCTCTCTCTGCCTGCCTCTCTGCCTACTTGTGATCTCTGTCTGTCAAAAAATTAAATAAAATCTTTTAAAAAAAAGTGCATAAAATTGAGATGCCTTAACGTGGAGAAATAAATACCATACTATAATATTTAGTCTCTTGGCAGACCCCAAATGTATTCCTATAATAGTTGGAATGAAATGAAGAGCCCCTTCAAAATCACATAGGTAAAAGATGCTTCTGGGGTGCTTTGCATAAGAACTTGTTGTGTGACTCCGAATCCAGAGGTGGGTTAAATGACCATGGCTGTTGTGAGCTAAATGTAAATGTTACAGATGCGTTCACCCAAAGCCTGCCAATGTGCTCTTAAATACCACCCTGCGTGATTCAACAAGGATGAATGACACACAGGCAAGGTCAAGGATGCAGGGACTCCGTATGACTTCATCCAGTGAAAAAGACAGACCGCTTTTCCTGGGGTCCCTTTCCCTTCCATTTACCCCTGAAACAACTGTGAATAAAAAAATTCATAAAATGAAAATTGTCACATCTTTGGACAGGAGTGGTGCTTTATGGAAATTGACCCCATCTCCCATATTATTTGGTGACCCCGTGAGGGCAATTAGTCACACATTCATATTATTTCTAATTTATGACCTGATGTGACCTTGTCATTTCAGAGGAATAAGGAATCAGAGCTGTTGCTGAGTTAAAGTATAATCACAACGATTATTCCCATATTCTCTCTGTGATTTCCATATTCTATTTCCCGCTCAACCCAGGGGGATTGAGGAGGTCTCAGAATCACGGGATCCTCTCCTGCCCCATCAGAGAAAAATCTGTCTGAACTGCTGACCTTCACGTTTCACAAACCATCATGAAAACTTCAGGGTTATTTGACATGAGTTTGGTTTCTTATCTCTCTGCAGCTCAGAGGTAACAATAAATGAATATGATTAAAATTTGTATCCCCCAGAAGTCAAGTAAACAAAGTTAAAAGTCATTTGATGTCTGTCTAGTCCAGGCATTGAAAAGCTGGGATGACAAATTAAGATGGATACAGATGGGTTAGGATCAGTGTCCATGGGACTGATAACTTTCATCTGCTCTCTGTGTCTCCAGAGTCTTTCACGAGGTGATCTGAATGTTCTAATAAATTGTGGCAGTGGACTGCTTCCAGATGCTGTTGTTTCCCATTAAAGAAAAGCTGGAGGTTCTATCCTGCAGAGGACGTACCCAGCAAAGGACTTCTCAGCTCTCTTTTTCCTTCTAGGCAACAAGTTAATGAAAACTGCATATGCGTGTTTTGACAGGTTTTTGCAAATCACATCAGTTTGGCATATATGGACTGGAGGTGACTCAAAGCTTCTCAGACACGAGGCTGGGACAACTCCCCATCTTTAGCCTTCATTCCTGATGACTTTATGAAGACAATTAGCCAGTTGGACAGGAAATTCCTGGAAAGACCGTCTTAATGGGTCAGTGCAAATGGAGGGAAAAGGCAAACTTGGTTTCCTCATAAAAAGAGAGAACAGATCACAGTGGAGGCATCCATCTAGAGAAGCCTGGCCTGTGCTGATGGGAAAAAGCATGAGGCAGCACAGCTCTGAGCATCCAGGGGAAAGAGGAGGAAAGCAGAAAGGCATGGAAGATGAGCTAAGCAAGTTCTGCCTTCCTGGATCAGCAGTAACCCCAGGCCAGTGTCCAGGAGAGGTCATGTGCTGCGGACACCCTCTGCAACCAGATGTCTGGGTAGGAATCCCTGCCCTGTCACTTAGGTATCAGATGAATCTTGGACAAAGTCATCAATGGTCAGATTGAGTTATTTCCCTTTCTGATAAAAGGGAGCTGGTTATTAAGAGGATTATTTGAATTAATATATATATGTCCATAGAAGAAACTTCTACTGTATACTTGTCACTTATGTGTTCATTATTATTACTAGACGGAGATTGAATTTATTCTCATGAACTTTTAATATGCCCTTAGCATGTCCCTTAGTAGATCTGAGAATCAGTAGGGTAAAAGCAGGCCTCTATGGCAATCAGCCAAACACACCAGTGTTGTCCCTTCTGGACTTGAACTGGGGAGGGAATCACCCTCCCTTGCTTCCAGGGGACAGGTGCACTGCATGTTGGGAAAATATGGGGTATGGAGTGTCTCCACCACAGGGTCTATGAGTGGACCCTGAGGGGCCATTAGGCTGTAGCCCTTGGTTCTCTCTAGAGAGAGTCTGTGTCTCAGCTCTGCCACTTACTAGCTGTGTAACCTGGCTCTTTACCAAATCAGGGCTCTAGGTTCCTCATTAGGAAAATAAGAATAATAAAGAGTGCTTCCCTCTCGGGGCTGTTAGGAGGATTATGTGAGTTCATACATGTGAAACACTTAGAATAGTACTTGACAATACTGTAAGTGCCATATAAATGTTAAGTATCTCTATTAATATTATTTTTTATTAACAGCAAATAGGGACATAGGTATCTATGAATGCCAAGTAGAAGAGCTCATTCATTTACTGATTAGCTAATAAACATTTTAAAATACTCTGTCAGACACTCTGCCAGACCGTGATGTTTCGGAAGTGAATCAGGCTCAGGACGTTGGGTAGGGGAGAAGGTAGAACTGGCTTCTCTGAGGGGAAATTGAGATGGTGCTTACACAATAAACAGGTGTGGACCAGGTGGGGATTCTGGGAGGAAAGTAGAGAAACCATGGAAGGTATTTTCCAGTGCACTGGGGTTTGGGGAACAACAATTGTTTGTTATGGCTAATGCATGGAGTGGGCGGGAGAGGTGATGTTGAGGTTGGGGAAAGAGAGGAGCCCACTCATGGAACATCTTTATGCAATGTGGAGGTTGACTTTGTATTGAGGCAATGGAAAGTCACTGAGGGCATTAAGAGGAGATGCAACATGTTCAAGATTCTGATTTGATTTGAAGTTGGTGTCGAAAATGAAAGAGATGAAGCAGGAAGCAGGAGAAGCGATGAGTCTAGGAGAGAAGGCAGCTTGACTTGACCAAAGCAGCTGCCTTAGGGGAAAGGGGCAAATTCAAGAGACATTTATGAGAAAGGGGTGATGTGTTTTTGTGCATAAGATGAATAGGAAGAAGAGAGACAGAGATGGAGAGGGAGGGAGAAATCAAAAGTCAATTTCAGGTTTATAACATCGAGGCAGAGAACTTTCAGAATGCTGAGGTTGATTAAAGTAGATATTAACATTGGCTCATCCTAGACTGGAGGGTTACTTCTCGGCTCCTGAGCTCCTGGTTCTTATTCTATCCTCTTGAAATGTGCGCGGCCATGTGACTTCTTCAGGTTAAAGAAAGAGCATTTCATTGCTGGTGCTCATGGGTGCTCCTTTCTCTTCCCCTGGCATGGGAATGGTGCGAGCCAAAAAGAGATGGAATGCTCTAAAATTGGATCACTGAGCCAACCTAGGGGGGCAGCTGTCATGGAGAGTCACCTGCACCTGCAGAGGACTTTGAGTCAGTGAGAAATAAGATTTTGTTGTGTTGGGCCATTGAATGGGAAGAGGAGAGAAGATTTCACTGTGGACTCAGAACTGGCCCTGAGTCATTGCTTATTTTTCTCTCCGCATAGAATAAATGAATTTAAGAATCAGTGGGATTTCTTGAGTTTGTCTTGTAAAGTTACAGTATATTAAAAAATCCTCAGAAACTAAAGTCCCTATCCCTAGGAATAGTAGCCACGTGGTAGAAAAATCTGGAAAATAACAGATCCTCAATAAATGTATTTTCCCTTTTTCTTTCTTTTTCCATATTCCAACTAACACTTCTCTGTTCTGACCAAAGAGAACTGCCTCTCTTCCCTCCACCCAGACATAACAAGTTCTGGTTTATATAGTCAATCTTAATTTGTATGTATCCATATATTTACTGTTTACTATTTCTAGCCTTCTATCTGGGAATATTTCCTTCTGCAGGAAGAAAGCCTCTCAATATTTCTTTGAGTGTGGATCTACATGCCACTTGCATACTTTGGCTTTAGTTGGTGTAAAACTGTCTTTATTTAACTTTCACTCCTGGAGAATATTTTCACCAGGTACAGTGTGTTACTAGGTTGGCAGCTAATTTTCTTCTTCTTCTTCTTCTTTTTTTTTTTTAAATAGATCATTCTCTTGTTCTCTGTCTTCCATTGTTTTTCTGTCAAAAAAAAAAAAAAATCAGATGTAAGTCTAGCTCCTGCCCATTGAAAATCATTTTGTCTTTTTTCTCTGGCTGCCTATGAGATTTTCTTTTTGTCTTTTTCTTTTAGCATCTCTGTGTTGATAAATGATTAATAATTAAGTAATTCATTGTTCATTTACTTAACAGATATTTACTGAGCTCACCCCCCTAGACATTGGAGGCTAGTAGTGAAAAAAGACAGGCCAGCTCACTGTTAAGGATCACTCTGACTCCACGGGCAAGCCCAGGTGCTTGGGGAACATATGCTGCTGGGGTTGTATTTAAGCCAAGCTCTGAAGGATAAGTAGGGGATCAGCAGGCAATGATCAGCAGGCGATGAGCAGAGGCGAGAGAGAGAGAGAGAGAGAGAGAGAGAGAGAGAAAGAGAGAGAGAGAGATGTTTTCAATGTAGGGTCTGCATATGCAAGGCTCCAAAACAGAGGGCACAAAGGGTTTTGTGGAATGGCAGGTGGGTCCGTGTGTCTGTAAAGGAAGATCTTGTGGGCTGTGAAGGACAGTGGCCGTGGATGAGCTTTGTCAAATGCCTGTCTCCAGCTACACTGTCTCTTTAGCTTTAGACATGACATACTTTCTACATGACATCTTGCCTAGGATTCAAACCTCCTTGAACTCACCTTGTCCAAGGATCTCGCTTGTATTTTCCTGGTCTCCAGCTCATCTGGAAGCCCAGCCACAATGATTCAATTGCATATACTGGAGAAGAGGGAGGACATGGTTCTCTGCACGGCCTGATGATCGTCCCTGTGTGACTTCACCCCTCCTTACCGAAGGGGTCTCATTCCACATGGAACACGCTTGCCCTCTCCACTCCAGCGAAGGGTCCTTCTTTTCAGTTTCTGAAGCATATGCTCCCTCCTATAAGGTAGATTTTATAATTAGTGTTCCCTTTTTCTAGAAAACTCCTCCCCCCACCTCATCACTTCCTTGGGGGAAGCCTTTCAAACCTCCCCTCCCCCATTACTCATTCCCATTCCGTATCACATTTCCTCTCACAGAGCCAGCCACAGCTTGCAATTAGGAGTTGACTGGTGTGGTTATGTGTGTGGTGCTGGCTCCCCCGCGAGCATAGTTCCATGAGGGCAGAGACCATATGTGCTCTGTTTACGTTTATTCTAAAGACCTGGCACAGAGGGCCTGCTCAATAAATCCTTGTTGAATGAGTGCCTCGTAGCTCTATTAAGGAGTGTGAGTGTTATCTTGAGGGCATGGAGGAACCACCAATGCTGTAAAAGAGAGGAAGATTTCGCAAGACTTTTTGCACTGGAAACTCACTTCCAACGAGAGTGGACGGAGCATGGGTGGCGCCAAACCGGAAGGGGAGGAGCCTTAGGGGGTTGTGGTACAGGGCGGGTGGCCACCCGCCCATCTGTCGCAGCAGAAGTGGTGGTGGAGAGGAGGCTGGCAGGTGTGGGAAGTGTTAGCAATTCTGATGCGATGAGATCTGGGGACTGAATGGAGGAGGAGGGATGATGGCTGGATCTCGAGCTTGCGTCACTGAGCCAATGGTTCCATTTATAAAAGGGGGAGCAAAGGGCAGGAGCAAGAGGGGTAGGAAAGGAAGACGATTAATTTGGCTTTTGGCTTGTGGAATTGAAATGGGGGTGCGTGGAGGCAGGTGATCTTTGTCTCCGGTGAGAAATTGGCCCTGAAGGTATGCAGTTGGGATTTGCTATAAAATCCATCATAAAATGCTTCATTTATGGTATGCCTTAGCTCTGAAGAACTGAGTAACCCCGAGGACTTACTCAAGTGTCACTTTATAAATCCCGACAGTCATAGAAAATTTATTCTTTCTTTTCATTTTTTATAGGGAAATAGCAGCAAAAATAGGTCGGAGATCAGTCTTAATGTAGTACTTCCTGAAACGATTTGAGACTGAGAGCTCATTTGGCTTTGACTGAACCTGTCAGTTGAATGTAGAATTTTCACCAAAGTTGGAGAGGGGCTGACAGTGGAGGTCAGAGAAAACTGGATTGGCCAAGTTGGCAAACATCATTCCCGCCTGGCAGGGCCCCAACCTCCTGCTGAGAGCTGTCCACTTAGCCTCCTTCATTTTGCAAATAATTTCTGTTTGGTTTTCAGCTCTCAGGAAGAAAGCATGTAAAAAGATCAGCCATAGGGCAGATTCAGCAGGATAAACATTAACTAGATATTGACCTGGATTCCCTTCAGGTCTGGTTTAAGTATGCTACTGAACACTCAAACTGGACTGTAACCAACCTGGAAAGTTGATATTGACTTTGGGGAGCAAATAAATGAAAAAACAAAGGTGTCCTAAATAGTAACTGTTTTCCCATGTGTGGGTGAGTCAACTGGTCTGAGTCCCGTGGGCTAAAGTCCCGTGGGCCAACGGACATCGTGACACTGTGACGCCCGCCCTGATTGGTTTGCATTGAGCAAGGTGAAGGGCGCAGAGGCGTTTGCTTGGGAACAGCCAGACTCACTTCCTGACTCGGTTTATCCAGCTGGTGCGACTGCTCACATCTAGAGCCCTTGCTCTGTGGGAGAGCGTTTGGCTGATGCTTGGGTTGAGGGAGAGATGTTCACATCTTGCAGGGTGACAGAAACCCCAACAACAGACAGAATTCTCAGTGAGGGCGACAGCATCATCTAGCCACTGTCAACATGGGCACCAGCCGTGCTCTTGGGAAAGCAGCAAGTCACTTTGATTTCAGAGTTAGATTTATTAGAGAAAGCCATGCCAAGGAATCATTTGCATGCTCCGGGAGCCTCCTGAGACTTGGTTCTCCTCCTTGGGATTTTGGTCTACTCAGTCCCTTAGAAGACCACCACATGCACCTTCTCTGACTCTCCCACTTCGTGACATTGTAAGAAGTGTCAGCATTTTAAGTCCGTGTATTGAACATGTGAAAATTTCCCCTTTTTTCTCATGAACCTTCTGAAAGTCACAAACTGATTTTATGACAAGATTCCTTGATCTACTGTCCTTTTCTTAGTTCTCAATTCTTCACTTTTATCCCTGTGATTTGACAAACTCAAGTTAGCGGCAGCCATCGTATTTGGGGAGCTTAGAGAATTCTCACATTCAGACTGTTCATGAGCATTGCGTGCTTGTTGGGGGGAATAAGCCTCAAAGCCCAGCGTGACTGATGTTCTGGTAGTTTCCTAATAGTGAAATGGGAGGAAATAAGCAAGTCTACCCATTGCTCTGAGGCTCTCCCGGACTGGCAATGACCTTGTGAAGGTTATTATGATTCAATTCCACTGCCCAATATTGGGATGTTGTGTTCAGAATCAAACTTGCTTTGCCCTTGATTGCATGATTGAGAAATTTGAAAACAAGTTGCAAATTAGAATTTGTCTACCTAGCATCTATCTACCTCTTCATCTGTGAAAGAGCTCTGAGTTGTTAGATTTAAATAGAAACTAATTTGTGTTCTTTTCCTTGTTTCAGGGGACTAGTCATTTAAATGCCTGGCTTCAGTTTCTATGAAATGTCAAATGAAAATCAAGCCATGTGATTTTTCAAACTGACTTCCATCCTCCTCCGCTTCCCCTAGTTTTGTGATTCTCGAACATTCTTGCCACATAAGCTTTATTCCCTGGGCCTCTGGTCCTCTTGCCTGCACTGGTTCAGCCTTTAGGGCTGCGCTTTGCCTGGTGGCTCTCTTTCCTTGGAGTCTGTCCATTGAGGCAGCCTGGAGCCTTCTCCCCTTTATAATGCGCGCACTCTCTCCTGAGCCCAGGCTGTTGGCTGAGGCCCAGTTGCTGTGTTCCCATCACCCTTCCTTCTGTAGTCACTGCCTCCAACTCCCTACTCAACCAGCACAAGAAAAAGACTTAGAGTAAGCCAAGTTGGTGTTCCACACCCCTGTCCCTCCCCTGCTATGTTGTCCCCTTCCTGCCACCCCAGCCTGTCTTCTAGGCCCTGAGCAGTGTTCTCATTCTGCACAGACCCTCTTGTCAGAGAAGAATGTCATCTGATGAGCACATTCACACGGAAATACTCATGACAGTGCTATTTCCTTCTTAGGAAGATCTCCTATTTAATGTGCTTTTCATGACTTACCAGGCCTACATTCATTCCCCCTCTCCTTGTGTGATGAGGTCAGTATTCTTGTCATTCCCATGTATAGTTGATGAGATCCAAGCCCTGAGCAGACCAACCAATTACCAGTAGTAATTGGACAGTATTTTAAGATGAACTGCAGACAAAAGTTCGTGCAAGGTGTTCCTGGAGCCTATGGCCCTTTGGTCCTTGGAGCTGTGCAGTCCTAATATTATCGTGACACAGAGGTGGCCTTCCTTGTCCTCTTTCTGCCCCTCTTATTGAGCTCAATACTGAGAGACAAGGTTTCCTATAGCATCTTGGGGACCAGCCGGCTGCACAGTTTCCTCCAAGTTCCCTTGACAGTTCTCATGTAGCCCAGGATCTGCTCCCCATAGTCAATCAGTGTCTTTCTGGTATGGTGAGTCCCTTATATGATTTTTAGTGGGGCAGATGGGGAGTGTCATTAGTTTTGCTAGGGGTCATTATGTTAATACTGTGATTCATTTCTGTAAAATGAAGCTGAAGAACAATCAGATGCCAAACATTGATTGGCTTTCGACAATGAGATCTAATATTACCGCAGAATCTAAAAATGTGTGAATCCAAAATGGCAGCCTGCTAAACCGAGAGCATTTGCTGGACCACAGCTTGCTGACATCAAGTCGAGAATGGACTTGGAGGCATCAGTTTTGAGCCGTCTCTCCTCGTATTCAGATCTGAGCAGAGGCTGGTGTGACTTTCCCTTTAGGTGGCTGCATTTTTGTGGGAAAAGTACCCTTAACTCAGGAGGGGACCTTAGGCTTCCAAGGGTGAGAACGACTTTCGCCACTGCTGTCTTTTGCCAGATGGGTTGTTCTTGTCCGGTTTTCGATAGAGGAGATGAAATTGGGTCTGTGCATCTTCAAAGTTATCCTGCATGAAAAACAATTATTTACTTTGTTTTATGCTGACTTTTAATCCAGGGTTGGTATTTGAATTAACAGCTCAGGCTTGAGCAATGAATTTGAGAGAAACAAGTAATTTGGGGAATGCTGGGAACTTCTATTAGTAATTTTCATGTTAGAAAAGGACTGTCTGCTTTACTGGTGAGGCCCTTTCTCTCATTTCATCCATTTTCTGAAATGAAAAATGAGATTAAATATTTCTGGGCATTTTAAAATGAAGTCTTATCAAAATGAGGGAGGTAACAGGAATGGAAGGGAGCAAGGAAAAATGTCTGATTTTCTGTATCGCAGTCGTAATTGATATGCGCTCAGATCAGTTGGGTCACAATATTAGATTCCTTTGTGCTTGTTAATATCTTCTGGATCCACTGCCATAGGGGACACTAACCACATGTGGGTAACGTGTGATCAGATTCATCTCAGGCCATAGAAAGTCCAAAAAGCCTCTGACCTGTTTTGTTAGTGAACCTTCTGGAAGGCAATTTGAAAGCTACATTTGATTAGAAAAAGCCCTTTTCTGCTTAGGTACTTCAGTGGGGATTTGAACTTCTATTGGCTTACTTCCATTTTCATGATTAACTCCAATCCTTGGGCGGTCACTTTGTCCCAGCACCTATCTGCAAGGAGCAGCTTTGAAATCGAGCAAGGGACAGAGATGAAGTAGCAGGAGACATGTAAGTCCTGTAAGTCCTGAGCCCCAGCCTGTAAGGATACTCAGGGGAGAGCATCCGGGAGCTTGGGACATGTGCAGCCGTCAAACCCAGAGCAAGCCTCTGGCGGCCTTGAAGTGGAAGGGGAATGCCCTGAGTGTGCACCCGTGGCCAGACAGGTGCACCTCCTGAGCCTGGCTGTGACAGCCACTGTTCTAACTCTTGGTCGTTTGTTCAGACTCAGCCTGGCTTCACAAGGGCAGAGGTGGGGAGAGGACACTTGAGCAAGGAGGCTCTCGAGTCCACGTGAGACTCTGTCATTTGGAGTAGGATCCAAAGGGCTCTCCTAGCCCTTGCGGCCAGGCTCCAGGGACACGCTGCCAGCACATGCTGACATTTAAAGGCAACAGACAGCTTGAGTTAATTATACATGAATGAAATCACAGCAGGACTCAGAGTTGATACCTGAGCTCTCCATTGGCAACTGAAGTCATAAAAAGTCCATTGAAGAGGGGCCAAAGAGAGTGTTAAAAAAACCTAAAAGGAATAAGAAAAGGTTTTGAAGAGGAGTTTTTTGAAAAGGTGCCTTGACAAGGACGGCTGGGTAATGGATAATCCAGTTGGCTCATATGTATCGTTCAAGTGCAGGTTGTGAGCAAATCTGCTTGTAGTTAGTACTATCCCCGGGGATAGCAAATTGGGGGTGATTGCTATAGGCTCGTGGTTCTCAAACTTGACTATGACTTACTCTAAGAAATAATTTTACATCTTCTCCTGATATCATACACACACTCTCTCTTAAACACATGCAACCTCAAAAAGAATTTCATGAAATAATTCTTGCCCTTTCTATCCATTGTGCACTGTGACATTTTCCAGTCCCGTCTAGTCTAGTCTGGTGTATTCTTTTAGTCTTATTTGATCTTTTCATTAAATCATGGCACTGGTTTATCAAATCGATTTCAGATATATTTCATTGCCCGTTAAAGTTTTGAAACCATCATTTGCAAGCTATAGCTTTGAGAGCCCAGACTCACGCAAACTGGGTCTACATCTTCTCCATCCAAGCGATCATTGCAAGAGACAAAGGGGTCCACAGACTGCGGTCCAGGGGCAACATCTGCCTGGCTTCCTCTCTCAGCGTGTGAGTTTCATGGGCTCACAGCCACGCCATGGATTCGCCTGATGTCTATGGCTGCTTTCGAGCTGCAGCTATGGTGGGATAGTTACAACACAGCCCACGTGACCTGCAAAGCTGAAGATATTTACTATCTGGCTGTTCACAGTACAAATGTGCTGACCCTCATCAGGGCCTCAGGATGTCTTCCTGGAAACCACGCAGCGCAGCCCTTCCGCAGATGTATCTCAGGCTGCAGGCTGACCTTTTGTGGTCTCTCATTCCATCCTTGCTGATCAGTTACCCCTGAATGACAATTTTGGGGTCAGTAGGGGATACTGCAGACGAAATTCCCCTGAAGTCCAATAGGTGGCTATTGGAATAACTGGCCCATGAAATCCAGTTGTGTTACAGCGGGGTGATCTGGAAGCTGATGCTGGGAGGAGTCTGGGGCACAGGAGTGACACCTTGGAAAGAAAACTGAAGAAGCAAGACAGGCAGAAGTTGTTGAGCTGCAGAGTAGGTTTGATGAAGCCTCAGCCAACCTGGCAGGGAAGCCGGGAGCCAGAGTTGCCCTGGGCGGGGGGGGCGGAGGACAGGGGGAGGTGCTCATTTCTGTTCCTGCCTTGTACATTCCCAGATGCAGGACCTCGGGATGGGGGTGAGTTCGGGAGCCCGCCCTCTGCAGCCCAAGCTGGTCTGTTAGTTGCCTGCTGACCTTGTAAAGGGGTGCCCTTCTGGAAGGGTGACCTGAGCTGTATATCTGTTGTCTTGCTGTCTATATTTGGCCACTCAGTGGACCTCCCCACTCTTTTGGGGAGCAGCTCTTCCACCATCTGGAGGCACCCCTCTTCCTCAGGTGAAACAGAGCAGGGAGGCATGTGGGACACATTAACAGCACCCACCGCTACTGTGGGTTTTATGGTTTACCTCCTCCATTCGTAGGCTGGGGTCCTCTCACCCTAACCTCTCACTTGGCACCGTGACTCAGACCACCAATTCCTGGGGGAGTCCAAAGTCCTGGTTATTATGTCTGTCTTGCGGCAGACTTTCTATCCTCGTCCATGTACCGTCACATGTAGGCAAGAGCACACACAGAGGGACCAGAGTGGCTAACCCAGAGTCCACACTACCCTCCTGCCCCCCACCCCCATTGTATACCAGCAACCTCACCTCTGCCTGATGCTCAGGCCAGGATGGTGACTCTTGTCCTTGACTCTGCAGGTGGCTGTTGAGACTCTCGTGGTGTCTCCTACTAAAAGTGTGCCCCCTGGAAGACTAAGACCTGTTGCCCTGCAGAGCCCAGTGTTTGGGGCATGGAGACAAAGACTTTCCCAGTGGGTCACTGGGGTTGGTGGCAAGTGGGGCCGCTCTTCCTATGATCCCTTGATTCTTGGACCCATATATTCATCCTTTTGGGGGTGCAGTGCCATACGAGGGTCTTTGATTCTGTGTTCATCCTGTGTCCCTGGAGTATGGCATGGTTTCCAGAGTATTGCTTCTGAGCTAGCCCTTCGACTGTGCCTGCTGCAGGCTGTCCTCTGGGAAGTGATATGTGTGATGTGGGCAGCAGATCTCATGGTCATGGGCTCAGTCCCACACCTTCTTGGCTGCAGCGTGAGTCTCTGGGCCCAAAGCTATGGTGGGTCAACTCCTGCATCAAATCTGGCACCGTGAGCTTGTTGAGGATCTTCAGGAAAGGCAAAGCTAAACCCAGAATACAAGTCTGTTCCTGCGAGAACAAGCTTTCTTAGCCTGGGTGCTATTCTACTGACATTTTGGGCTGGGTAATTCCTCGCCGTGTGCCATTATGGGCTGAAGGTTTGCGTTGCCCCAAATTCAGACATTGAAGTCCTCACCTCTGATGTGATGGTATTTGGAAATGGGGCATTTAGAAGGTGATTAGGGCTACGTGAGATGATGAAGATGGGGTTCTTGTGATGGGATTAGTGCCCGTATAACAAAAGACATTAAAGAGGCTGCTCTCCCTCTCTCTGTCTCTCTCCCTCTCTCTCTCTCTGCACTGTGTGAGGACACGGTAAGAAGGCAACTGCCTGCAAGCCAGAAAGAGAGTTTTCGCCAGAAAGCAAACCCTGTGGGTCCTTGATCTTGGACCTTTCAGCCTCTAGAGCTGTGAGAAACTAAGTTTCTCTTGTTTAGGCCCCGCATTCTGGGGACTTGTTGTGGTAGCCTGGGCTAATGTGGCGTGCCTTGTAGGATGTTGGACAGCATCAGCGGTTTCTACACATTAGATGCCCATTAGCATCCTCACAACAGGACAGTTAAACATGTGCCTGGACACTACCGAGTGTCACTGTGGGGGGTGTGGTGAAGCAAAATTGCCTTCGGTTGAGAACAACTGGGGTGCGGAACAGGAGTGTGTCTCTCACTGTGTGTTCTTTAGCCTCTATGAGTTAGGGATTGGCAGATCGGGAATGATTGGAAGGGCAAGTCATTCTGGGATTTGACCCTCACCCGACTTCTGGAATCTCAAAAGAAATGTCTGTGATGAGAATGGGAATGACAACAAAACAGGTCCGGTAGGCCTAGGCCTCAGTGGGGACATTGGGGTTCTACACCCCTTCAGAGGAACAGAGAGCCCTGTGGTCTACCCTGGTCTGCTAGCTCCTGCCTTCCTGAGTGCGTTACCACAATGACTGGCAGAGAGACCAAGCTTGGTATCATGAATGATCTCGTTTGTTCCCAAAGTTTCAAAAACGTTGTCTTGCTTTGGGCCATGATTACCTGGAAACTTCTGACAAATGGATTTTGGAAAAAAAAAAAATTTTTTTTAAAGACAAGCTTGGATGAGATGAGCTTTGAAATTTGGACTAAAATCAGAGGGAAGACTCTGGTTAATTGCCCTTAGCTTGCTTGGGACTTTTGAGGTGCTGAAGACAGAAAATATTCCATAGACCTATCCTGAGAAATCATTTCCATCTGAGGTGGTTTGGATCAACTGTCTTTCCAAGAAAGTCAGTTCCATGGATGATGTGTCCATTTCCAACTGAACTCGCCCCCAAAATGGACAGAGCGATTGCAATATTTCACAACTTCCCTCCGGTTGTTAGTTTTAAGCATGGCCCCTGCTCTTTTCCAGGCATTTCAGGAACCATGAGAAATAGAAAGTCACATTCAGAGTTTGTAGATGGGAAAACATTTATACAGAGCCCCCCGAAAGGTGATGGGTACCCGAGTGCAGAGCCCACCTGCTCACCGCCTCCGTGAACAGGCATGTTGGACTTAGGGCTATGTGGATCTCGCTGTGCCCAGTTTCTCCAGGTCTTTATGGCATATGTGAAGTTTCAGAAGTGGCTGGGAGTTTTGTTCCACTGTCTCTCCTCTCCACTTCCTAGACTCTGCGGAACCCTCAGTTAGTTACTTTTCTCAGTAGCTGTGTCTTATCTGAGCTACTGATTATCGATGGATCGCACCTTGTCTTGTGTTTGTCATTATCGTTCACTACTGATTTGTATCACATCCTCTCTGGGTCCTCCAGGGACTGCCCCTGATTTTTCCCTCCCCATCTACTGTGCTGTTTCGTCCCATTCTGATGGAATGTCCTGAGATCTTGATGCTTTTGAGAATGGCCCAACACGTCACGACCATCACCGATCAGTGCCTTCCTGCTTTCTGTTCTTTGACCTTTTCCTGCCCCTTGGGGCCTCTTCCTGCTCCAGGGCCTCAGATCTCTTGAATTCTGGTCGTGTTTGCTCTCCATGAGCCGCTGCTTTGACTTGCCTCCTGCTGTGTGTTCATCCAACCCCACTTCCCTTTCCTCCGAGATTTTCTGTTCGGTCATGGCACCGAGTCTGGCCAATGTCGGCAGAAGTGAGGCTTTCCCAAGTGTGATGTGTGCTCGCTCCTTCTTCCTTTTGCTGACCAGCTGCAAAGAACTCTGGGGAAGGCTCTAAGAGATGGAGATCAGGAAGACAGATGGAAGAAGAGAGGGTCCCAGATTCCTGGAAGGCTCTATGCATCAAAGCACTCAGACATGCTTGCCTCCTCTCCTTACCCACATGAGCAGAACATAACCTTCTGTGCGCTGACACCCCAAGATCTGGTGGTTGTTTGTTACAATAGTTAGTCTACCCTATTTCATGCCCCATCACTCCCCAAAGTCACCCCAAGCCACTGATTGTCTTTTCTCCTATGTGGGTCCCAGACCAGCTTCCCTGGGGTTCCCACACACTGAGGGAGTTCTGTCCTCTGTGGCTCATCTCCACGGTGGCTTGGAGCCCAAGTGCTCAGAGGGGCGGTCTCTCCTTCTGCCGCCTTTTTTGGGTTTTGTCTCTGTTTTATATGGTTTGCATTGGTCACATACATAGGTTCCAGAACTATGCCCCGTAATGCAGAGCCTGCCGCCCTTGTTCCCAATGTCTGTTGTGGCTCCAGGCTGCCTGTGGGCCCAGTTGTTGGTTGTTGAGTGTCTGGGAGTCCTGCTGGTCTCCTGGGAGCCATGGGCATAAGCTGAACTCCCCAAGGTCTAGTGGGGGCCCAGGCAGCCCCAGCCCCGTCCCTGTTCCATCCACTTCTGTAATACCTGCCTTTCACAAGGGCATTCACTCTCAAAGATCAACAATCACCTGTCGCGAGGCGGGGCATTTGAAGTCTTAAAGGCAGGGAGGGGTCTTTTCTGGAAGGGCTGAATCCCTCTGCATGGAAGGTTTGGCATCTGTGCTGAGGTGTCTCTGAGTTCGGTGTTGTGAAAGTGTGTTTGTGTCCATGCGGAAGCATCTTGGAGTGTGCAGACAGGTCCACTGGGGGCCTTCACAGCCACTCTCCCTCCGGGCTCTCTCCTCCATCTGCTGTGAATTACCAGTTTCATTACACCCTAGATTCCTTACAACCCTGCGTCTTCAAAGACATTTCCTTTTGGGCCATAATTCGATTCGGTTATTTTGTAGCTCAACCTTGCTGTGTTGTCAGTGTTGAGCTCCGTGTGGGAGAAAACAGATGAACAGGACCTATGCACTATGTATGAGGAGTTCACTATGGAGTAGAAGGGAGAGACATGTGCCCTAGCAGCCCTCCTGTAATGTGGTTGTTGAAAATTCAGCATGAAATACATACAACAAATGTCATAGGAAAAAGCACAGTTAGGCGTTGAGTATGCCTGGTGGGATCTAGTTGCATGTCCTCATTTTTGGCTCCAATCCTTTTGGGGACTATCTCACTGCTCTCTCTTGGATCGCAGTGGATAGCTTGGCTTCTTTGTCCTTCATTGCTGCCTGGCCTTACTCCTCAATGCATGTTTGTCTCTACACCCAGGCAGGGCTTTCTTAGGAATCACTTCTGTAAATGCTTTTATGAGATTGTGCTTCGTCAGCAAGATCCCAGCCCCGTGACTTCCAATCCTTCTGGGGATGTACCCTTGCTCACTTGCCTTTGATCTTGTCACCTGTTCCCCAGCACACTCGGCTCTGCTTAGATCTGCACGGCGGCTGCCTTCGGTCTTGGTGCCTGCTCAGATCTGTGTTGTGGACGTCTGTTTCGCAGGCAATACACAAGCCTGGCTGTGGGGGTGAGCTGCGGGATTGGACAGGCACACAGAAATACATACAAGTCATGTCAGTAGTAACCATAATAGTAATTAATAGTCTGGATAATAATCATCTAGCTGCAGTGGCAATGCACTTGAAAGAATATTCTTTGGGTGTGTGTGTGTTTTTTTAACATCCTAGATGGGACAGAAGGATTGGGCTTTTGAAGATGCAAAAGGAACCTGAAAAGGACCAGTCTGGGATCAATGTTGATTTCACTCACGTTAATGACTGCCTGGTTTCCAGACTTGGCACCATAGAACTTTCTGGACACTCTCTCTCTTTTTTTTTTTTTTTTTCTGAGATGGTTGAAAAGAAAAATGCAAATGTGGAAAATGGAATGATGAGGACCGATGCAGAGTCTGCTATCTCTTTCCTTTGAGATGGGGGCACACAGTCTCTTCTGGCCCACCTTGGGAAGATTTTATAAGAAATGTTGGCTGTGAACTTTGTGTATATAGAGAGGAATACAATAACGGGAAAACTTTGTCAAGCGTGGACAAAGCTGGCATCACATGCTACAATAGCCAGGGGAATAGGATCTATTTTCATAGTTTACATATTACAGCCACACAAAGGGATTTAGAGCATTATTAACAATAGGAGGGATTACTTGAAAGACAGCCAACAATCACTGTGTAGATTTCTTGTCTGTCTGTCTCTCTTTCCTCCATTTGTTTTATGAGCATTTAGGAGGAAAAAAAAAAAAGGAACAACAACAACAAAACAGGTGCCTTTTCTCCTTTGTTGCTCCAGGCCTTCTGGAAATGCTTCCCATTGACTCCCTGAGACGACAGAAGCACCACATCTAGAAGCCTCCTCCCACAGTGGAGGTGCTGACGAACAGCAGGGGAACAGGAGTCTTGTCTGCTGGACTGGGTCTGCATGCTGTGAAAAGGAGCTGGGGGGTTTGGGACCCTTGCGGGGGTGAGAACCTGGGGAAATGAGTGGAAGGTTTCAGACCTTGGCTAGCGAACCAAAGGAGGTTGAACGTAACAATGATGCTGTCTGCTCCAACTCTTGGGCCTTTTCCTGGGTGAAGACTGAATGGACATCTCTTTTCTCTAGCTTGTAAGTCACACCCTTGTAGGGCATTTTGCATTGTGAATTATTTAGGCAACTGAAGGGAAATGAGCCATCATGAACCACACACTTCAAAAACAACAAACTATTCTGTTTAGAAGATTCACTTATATTCTAAGATATTTTAATGGATTAGAATGTGCTCAACATAGATTTTTCCTGTGTCTGAAAGCAGTGAAAGCAAGGAACCTGAGTCTCCCACTGCTCTCGCTGGTCAGGGCTAGACACGCAACAACTTACATGTTCTCTCAAGGTGGATTTCAAACCATCCTTGGGTTCCTGCATCAGGTGCAATATTTTTAATAATTTATTCTACTTTTTCATAGTGTGCACTTAATTTGGCAATGTTTTATTTGAGTGTTTTTATCAATGTGACTGGGCTGAAAATGTTTTGTACTGTACTCCCCTGGAAAACCACTGGGGTCTGGTGACTTTTGGGTGTGTGAGGCTTATGATTTCCAGATCAGTTTTTATAATGGTTATGTAGTCCCTTGGGTTTCTGTTTCTTCTCAGCTAAAATTTGCATTTGTCTTTATATTTACTGTAAATGTTTATGTAATTTTATATTTTTTCTAGAAATTCCCCATTTCTTCTAAGTTTTCAAATTTGTTAGAAGTTTGAAAGCATGAAAAGAATTCAGTTTCTTTTTTTTTCTTTTTTAATTTTTATGGTATCCACTTATGTATTACTAGTACTAGTGGTTTTGGGTTTTTTCTCTTTGTCTAGATGAGTCCGGCTGGATGTTTGTCTACTTAGTTTTTTCGAAGGGTCAGCTTTGGTTTTTGTTGACTCTCTTGTATATCTGTTCCCTATTTCATTAATATTTACTCTTATCTTTATAGTTTACATCTTATGACTTCTTTAGGTTTCACTTTATTGTTCTTTGTTCAATCTTTTGAACTGAGCATTTAGTTCCCTGACATGGATTCATTCTTTTTGTTCTTGAACACCTACTTGAAGTCAACAAATTTTCCTTTACAGCCCACTTTTAATAGGCACTGACGTACTTTCACTTCCATCCTAAATATTCTATAACTCCTAAATATTTTATAACTCCTTCTCTTAACATGGAGTATCAAAGGGCAATTTTAGTGTTTTCAAATATATTTATTTAAATGATCTTTCAATGTGGATTTCTATAATTATTGCAAGTTTGTCAGAAAAAATTCTCTAACATTTATTAACACTTCCTTTGAACTTAATGTGTGGTCTCCCCCCTCAAATCTTTGATGTGTACTTGAAAAGAATTTCTTCTTTGGGTAACTGATATTTACATTTATTTATAACATTAGATCAAGCTCTTAAATTTCATTGCTAAGTCATGTATAGGTAACCCACTTAACTTTTGGTGATTTATTTATTAACTTCTCAGAAAAGCACGTTCCATCTCCTATTACGATTATACATTTGTCCATTGCTCCTCATAAAACACATTTGCTTCTGAGGAGGGCAGATACATTGGTTCATGATTGTTGTATCTTTCTGATGGATCATACTTTATACTTTTTAAAAAATTATTTTATTTTATTTTTATTGTGTTATATTAGTCACCATACAATACCTCATTAGTTTTTGACGCAGTGTTCCACGATTCATGATTTACATATAACACCCAGTGCTCCATGCAATATGTGCCTCCTTAATACCCACCACTAGGCTCACCCATCCCCCCAACCTCCTCCCCTCTAAAACCCTCAGTTTGTTTCTCAGAGTCCACAGTCTTGTGGTTCGTGTTCTCCTCCGATATCCGCCCTCTTCACTTTTCCTTTCCTTCTCCTAATGTCCTCCATTTTATTCCTTATGTTCCACAAGCATGATAATTAACTTTCTATGCTTGACTGATTTCACTCAGCATAATCTCCAGTCCCATCCATGTTGATGTAAAAGTTGGGTATTCATCCTTTATGATGGCTGAATAATACTCTATTGTATATATGGACCACATCTTCTTTATCCATTCATTTGTTGAAGGACATCTCGGCTCTTTCCACAGTTTGGCTATTGTGGACATTGCTGCTATGACCACTGGGGTGCATATGGCCCTTCTTTTCACTACATCTGTATCTTTGGGGTAAATACCCAGTAGTGCAACTGCAGGGTCATAGGGTAGCTCTATTTTTAACTCTTTGAAGAATCTCCACACTATTTTCTAAAACTTCCAAGACTGTAACAGGAAGAAATTAACAACTTGACTAGATCAACATCTAATAAAAAGATTGAAACAGTGATCAAAAATCTCCAAAAAAAACCAAGAGCCCAGGACCTAATGGATTCCCTGGGGAATTCTACCAACGTTCAAAGAAGAAATAGTACCTATTCTCCTGAAGCTGTTTCAAAAAATAGAAGGAAAACTTCCAGATTCTTTCTATGAAGCCAGCATTACCTTGATCCCCAAACCAGGTAAAGAACTCTCAAAAAGGAGAATTTCAGACCAATATCCCTGATGAAGATGGATGCCAAGATTCTCAACAAGATCCTAGCTAATAGGATCCAAAAGTACATACTTAATGCCTTACAGATATGTACGCTGTCTTTGTCAGAAACGATTTATCTTTCGAACATCACATTTCAATTTCAGTGTGTCTCAGTGCCTGAATGGAAAGGTGAACCCCATGTATTCACGACATTGGGGAGACACATATGGTGGCAGATGCCAGCCAACGTGTGTGTGGGGGGGTGGGCATCTCCTTTTGGCCATGCTGGGCACCACAGATGTGTCCCCAGAGCATCACAAACAGCAGAGTTTGTGGCAGGTGCTGCCACTGAGTCACTTCACTCTGGACATGTGTCTATCTTACTTCAAATGAAGAGACTCCAATAGGTTTCTCAAACAAATCAAAGGTTGAGTGGCTGGTGACCTCATGCCCTTCCAGGATGAGAACAGCCGGGCTAGGTAAGTGAGCTCTTGGCCAGCCCCACGATGTGGCTGCTGCTCACATTCGCTGTTGGGAGAGCCAGAAAGCACCAGGTTTGGTTCGCCTTGCTCACTCCTCCAACCTGTGCTTTTGTGATCAACACTTGGCCTGGTAAAGCATGCATCAGTTTCCCAGGGGGCTGATGAGATTCACCTTGTATGCCTGTCTCCGCCCCTAAAGGAAAGTAAGTCAGCTGGAGACTATCTGATTAATAAGACCAGTGGGGAACGACCCAGGATTTGTTCCTTCCAGTACACATACGTGGAACGTCTCTCAACTTAGCAATGGCTGCTCAGCAAGCTCCTGGAAGAGATGGCTCTGATGGAAACAAGGATACCACCAGTCACATGGCACTTGCAGCACCTTTAAATGAAATCATGCTTTTCTTTTTCCCGCAAACAAAAATAGAACTATTTTTTTCTAAGGTACATTTCGGGCCAAAAAAAGGAAATTTAAGCAAATACTTCATGAGTTACTTGATTTTGGTGTCACGCTGCCTTGCTTTGGGTTGTTCTAAGAACAGACCTGAGAGAAGGTTCTAAGTCCGGGATTTATTTGAGAGGGGTGGGGAGTGCCAGCAGCGAGTGGGGGCGTGATTGTGAGAAAGGGAGGCAGCCCACAGAGGAGGACTAGCAAGCCAGTAGCCACAGCAGACGGCGGGAGCATCATTCCAGGAAAGTGGAGAAGAATCTGGGGACATGGTAAAAAGTTCATGTCTCCTGCCTGTCTGAGAGCAGCCTATGGAGGTAGGCTGGGGCGTTCATTGTTTGACATGAGGACCCTAATGTAAACAGGCTCTCAGGTGCAGACTAAAGCCCTTGGACACAGAGAAGCAGGGACCTACCCTTGGAAGTCCCTGGAAGTGTGCCCCTCAGGGCCCTGGGGGCTGTGCACACATGGTGACCCAGGTCCAGGCTCAGGAGACCAGCAGGCACAGCCTGGATGGCATCGTGGGCTCCTGGAGATTGCTTCCATATCTCTTTTCTTCTCTAAAGGCATAAGGGGTAGGTTTCTGGGCCTAGGCCACATTTATGAAATTCTGCCCAGGACCCATAACCGGGGACCTAACTGCACATGCTCTGTGCTTCCCAGGCAAGGCCCACAGGTGAATGTGCCACGGAGCGTGTGGCCGGAGGGTCACTGTCTAGTGCAGGGTGGGGTAGGAGGGGCCCAGAGGCAGCTACAGAGCACAGTTTCCACTGAGAATGCACAGTGCTGAGGGGCCTGGGCCAAGCTGGTAAGGAATCGGGGGCAGTACAAACAGAAGGTTTGTTCGAGGGCCAGGAAGGGCATGAGCAAAAGGGCAGAGGCAGGACAGCACAGGGTAGAGGGGATGGCACGCCTGTCGCCCAGAGCACCTAGAGGGGCGTCAGGGGTGCTCCGATCCGTGCTCAGGAACCTGGCCAGGCCTTGTGGCCTGCAGTGATGTTGAAGGCTCATGGTCAGATTTGCAGGTAAGGATGATTATTTAGGGTTGCCATGTGCAGATAGTGTAGGTGCGCAAGACCATCTGGGCAAGTCAGGTTCACTATTCCTCAGGCCTCCCTTTTCCCCTTGCCCGAGCCCTGCCCATGGGGAAGGTGGGCCTGCCGCAGGGCTCTGGGCAGGAGCCTGCGTGAGTTCCAGCTCTGTTTGCTTGTTCCCCCAACCACGGCCGCGCCCCTCACACCTGCTTTATTCATGGGTTTTGGGGTAAAATACAGTGTGAATAACCACTCTGAGGCGGGGGTGGGGGTTGAAGAAAGCATTTGCAAAACCACTGGCTTAAATAACCTTCCCTGGCTTTTCCAAGTAGAAAATACAATGGGAAAGGGTTTAGCAAGAGCCGAACCGGACGTGTCATCATCAAAGCATCCGCCACCCCTGCATCTCTCCAGCCACGGCCAGGTCTCTAGCAACAAAGTGAGGCTTGTCTCCTCTGAGGTTCTGGAACAGTCTAGGAGCTTTTGATCTCAGGGTCCCCACCTCTCACTCTGATTTCTTGTCCCTTTGAATGCCTGATGGGTTTCACAATCTGCCTTCTGTGGTGATTCTTTGCTTTTTTGTTTTAGTCTTTTTTTTGTTTGTTTTTTGCCTTTTTTCCCCTCAGCATTGATTTTGATTTGGGACAAAGCCCTTTTTCCTTCCAGTCTCCATGGGTTCTTCACTCCCTGGGTCACCCCAGACACCCCAAAGGGGACTAACCACAATGGACTGCCTCTTCAGGCTCTTGTCTGCCGCCTCATTGCTCGGAAACCCATTCTGCCCCAAACTATTTCATATCTCCTGCCGGTTTGATAGAAAACTCCTAGTTTCTTTCTTGTCTTTTTTATTCTTTAGAACAAACCCCCTATGTTTGACCTTAAACACAAAGGTGATTCCTGTCTGAGAATGACATTGTCTCATCCCTGGAACCTGGTGTATATGATTCTCCACAGAACATTCCTTTCTTCCTGCTTCTGAGACCTTCGTCTTCACGCTGACCACAGGGCTGGTTAACCCTCCAGGACCCACTGCCCTCTGCCAGTGCCAGCTCTGCCCAGTCCACAGCACACAGACATCCTTTCCATGGCTCTAGGGACCCGGGGTTCGTAAGTCAAATTCTTTCTCTTCTGCTTAGAAAGGATAATTAAAAATTAAACCTGGTAAAGATAGGAACAGTGGAATATTATTCAGCCATAAAAAGAAGACGATCCTGCCATTTGTGACAACATGGACCTTGAAGGCATTACGCTCAATGACCTAAGTTGGGCAGAGAAAGACAAGTAAGGACTGTATGATCTCACTTACATGAGAAATCCAAAAAATAAACACCACCACCAAACTCAGAAAAAGAGATCGGAGTTGGGGTTGATAGAAGTGGGATGTGAGGTTGGTCAGAAGGTGAAGATTCCAGCTACAAGACAAATACGTCCTGGGTTGTCTTGGACAACATGGCAACTAGAGTTACGCTTCTGTGTGGTGTATTTCAAAGCTGTTAAGAGAACAGATCCTAGAAATTCTCACTGCAAACAGAAAAATATATCTTTTGGGTAACTTTATGGAGACAGATTAAATTTGTTGTGTTGATTATTTTGCAATATACATATATGAAGTCATGGTGCTGTATACCTTAAACTTACCTAGTGTGGTATATCAAGTATGTCTCAATAAAACTGGGGGGAAAAAGTTAAACCTAGGGTAGAAGTCCATTATTTTGGGGAACTCTAGGCAATGCATCTGGAAAGGGCCAGAATGACAATGGGATCAGCTGACCTCTAAGCTGGTCAGGAGTGAGGCCCTGGTTCTGAATTTTCAGCCCCTATCAGAATCCCAGAGGGAAAGTTAACTGGAAGGAATCACACATCGCTTGTATAAAGTGCTGGAGGAGCTATCTACTTTTGGCCTTTTCCAGAATCTCTTTTACCTTTCATCTGTTCCTTAAAATCTCCATGTTCCTTCTTCCTTCCAGGGGGAGATGTCCCCTCTACTTGCTCATGCTCACCCACACCAGTACATGTTTGCTATTTGTATATGCGTCCTGAGTGTCACCCATGGCCATCCTGCATGTTAGCACCCAGCCTGTGGCTCCCCATTCTCTGCAGCTCACACCAGAAACCCCTGGGGCCGCCCTGCATGTCAGCATGATGACGGCCCAGGATGGGGGACAGGCCTGGTCTTCCCCGAGCTCTGCTGCCACATGCTGAGCCCCTGGGGTCTTAGCAATACACACTCATAAGCTCCCGAATCACCACTTCTTTCTTTCCCCCTGAGAACTTGTTTGTTTCAACACAACGCAGGAAACCACAAGGACGTAACGGGAGGAGGGTACCCTTGGGGTCACTGAGTGGACCCAAAGGCCAGCAGGAAGACTGGTGACACCCACATCACTCCCACGTCTAAGACCTCACAGCTTTGTTCTTGTGCCCTACAAGTCTTCCTTCTCCCCAGGCTCTGCTTCCCACACAACTCTCAGAACTGGTAGCCGGAGCTTGCTTTTGCTTTCTGTGCTTAAACACTGGCCCTGGGAACATGCCTGAAACCATGTCCTCGGACTAACATTCCACTCTCTTCCTCTGGGGTTCCCCTTGACCCCCTTTCCAAGACAACTTTGATGTTACCCTCACTGCTGTTTCTAGCTCCCAGATCTCTCTTCCCCAACCTGTCAGTGGTAAACATCCCACTGACCAGCGACTCTTCCTAAAACACACCTTGGATCACAGACTTGTATTAGGAAGCTATTTTAGAACAAAACAAACCGAAATCTTATGAACCAACTCTTTCTGGCTCAGAAATCTTCAACATCTTCCCCTAGTTAACCAAAAAACCCCCAAATCCTTATAAATCAAACAGGCTATACGATTTCAACGTAACCTCCCCTCTTCGTAAAGTTTTGCTGTGATTAATTTGCCGGGCAAACATGTTTGTTGTAGAAAACTGGACGTGTATGTAAGGCATCTAGAACCATCCCGGCCCAAGTAACGGCTGCCTACGTGTTCGTGAGCACAGGTCCACGGTCCCTCATTTGAAAGCCCTCAGGCTGTCCCCCACAATCCAGCATGTTAATATTTCTGCAGAGGAATGAATGTATGGATAGTCATACTAAGTAGGCTTCACGAAGATTGCAAATGGCCTCATGCTGATTCAAGGTAGGTTTTGCTGCCAAGGGAAGTATGAAAAATCTCTTGTGATTCAGTGCTCTGTGAATTTCAGACTAGTGGCAAAACCACTGTGGGCGCGTTCTCTGTGACTGTCCCCATGTGCTGGGGTGGCTGGGGCGGGGCGGCCATCAGCTGGGGCTGGAGAGGGTGGCAGGCCCCCGATAATGGAAGGGGGGCAGTCAGAGGACACTCTGGGCGGGGGGCCTGGAGGAGCAGGGGGCTGCACAGCCGCTCACTGGGCCCGAGCCAGATGCTGGCGACCAGGAAGGCGCTCCAGAAGGCACATTGTCCTGGGTTACCAGGGTTACTTTGGGAAGTATAAACATTTGGCACAGCCAGGCCCTGCTGGGAGAGGCCTGCTGTGTAAGAAACGGGTTGCTGCTCAGAGCCGGGATCTTGGAGCGTCCCTTGGCCATTCACCCTTTGATTAATTCACAGAGTGGTTGGAACCTTCCCACTGACATGAAGAGGACCCGGCTGAGGGCGAAGTCACTCACCGCCGAGCCACGGCAAGGCCACAAATGGAGCTGCTGGTGACAGGCCTGGGAAAGCTGCATCCCGCCAGGGGCCAGCCCCTGCCATCTGCGTCTGCTGAGTTTTATGAATGTCCCAGACTGACTTTTCTCTGGTGGTGGGTCACACGGCCCTGACTCTGAATATGGGTTTTGGTTTATTAGGGGATACATCATTTTGAAATAGGAGATGATCAGTTAAAGCCAGTCTTTCCATTTGGATTTCGGTTTTACCTTATTCCCACATTATCTGTCCATGTATTTTCCCATCTCATTCTGGCAGGAAGTTCTAAAGAACAGCTTGCCCTCACCTTCCCCCACTCCCCCACCTTCTTGTCAAAGAGAGGCAAAAAGCCTTTTGTGTTCACAGGGGTCTGGCCGGGCCGCCAGGCTCTCGTGAGGGCCTGTGAGGGGGCGTGGGAGACCGGGAGCCTCTGCCTGGCCTCGCGTGCGCGTACACACACACACATCTGGAAGGTGGGTGGGGTGGGGGAGGGGGAGTGCCAGTCACATCCAATAGATGGCGAGTTTTGGTGACAGTACTGTTCGGTCTCCAGCTCTTTCATCTTATTTGGGTACTTACTAGGCATTTCAAAAAAAAAAATGCATATGCTGCTTCTCGTCAGCAATGGAGCTAGTGGTGCAAATACGTGGGTGGCCAATAAAAACAATTGGCACTCATTCCTTTCATGCTAATTACAACCGTAGTCCATGAGCGCACCTGAACTCTCAGCCGCAGTTACAGCAAACACGTGAGGAGTGCGGTCAGGCGGCCAGAGCACATTCATGGGCGGATTCCCATGCGCTGAATGATTTGGTGGCATGGCCCAGCGGGGACCTCCTGGGAGTAGGGATGGGGCAGAGCTCTAACTTGGGGAGCTCGCTGCGTACTGAATTCCCCAGGGACAAACAACAGCAACAACAACACAACATCGAACAAAACACTCCTGACTGGGTACCAGTTTCCAGAGATTGTCATCAAACAAGGAATAATCATTACACTGTGATTAATAATCGGTTTGGGGCACGTCCCCCCAGATGGAAAAACGTTAGCACTTTCTGGGTAGTTCTAACATGCCACCAACATAGAAAACCCATTCTTTATTCTATTTCCTCGTTCGACAAAGTGAAGTCCAGGTCTGATGTGTTGAAGGGTTGATGAACGAACCTGGGCTTGGAGGGTAAGTTTGGCCTAAATGAGACATTAAAACTCAAGGTTTAATTTTCCAGCATTATTGTAGGGCTGCCAATCAGCTGTGTTCGCCCGAGATGGAGGGGCTTTCCTGGGTTTGAGATCTGTGATTTTCAAAGCAGACCCCCTAACCAGATCTCCTTGAATAGGAGGGATAACCTTACATCCACCCAGTGGGGTGGCTGCTACTAAGAGGGATCTCCTTTTGCGTGGGTGACACCTTGTTGTTCATGAACTTGTGCTCAACTACACGAATTTACAGGATCCCTGCTAGCGCCCAACCAGATTTATAGTGCACATGATGCTTCCCGCATATTCCACTGAAGATCCTACTCTTAAGTGACTCTACCAGGATGGACAGATGGCAAATAGACTCAGGTCTCCTCATTTCTACAGCATTTTCTTTCTCTTGCACCATGGGCTCCGAGACTCTATACCACTAACAGTCTGCTCTTCAATGTATAAAGCATTAAATGTCAGATTCATGCCACCCCCCAATGCCATCTTGTTTCATTTATTCTTCTTCTACCCACTTAAGCCCCCATGTTGCATCACCACTTCTTCATATCAGGGAGATCATATGATAGTCGTCTTTCTCCGCTTGACTTATTTCGCTAAGCATGATACACTCTAGTTCCATCCATGTTGTCGCAAATGGCAAGATTTCATTTCTTTTGATGGCTGCGTAGTATTCCATTGTGTATATATACCACATCTTCTTGATCCATTCATCAAGATGTCTTGATGGACATCTAGGTTCTTTCCATAGTTTGGCTATTGTGGACATTGCTGCTATAAACATTCGGGTACACGTGCCCCTTTGGATCACTACGTTTGTATCTTTAGGGTAAATACCCAGTAGTGCAATTGCTGGGTCATAGGGCAGTTCTATTTTCAACATTTTGAGGAAACTCCATGCTGTTTTCCAGAGTGGTTGCACCAGCTCGCATTCCCACCAACAGTGTAGGAGGGTCCCCTTTCTCCGCATCCTCGCCAGCATCTGTCATTTCCTGACTTGTTGATTTTAGCCATTCTGACTGGTGTGAGGTGATATTTCATTGTGGTTTTGATTTGTATTTCCCTGATGCCGAGTGATATGGAGCACGTTTTCATGTGTCTGTTGGCCATCTGGATGTCTTCTTTGCAGAAATGTCTGTTCATGTCCTCTGCCGATTTCTTGATTGGATTATTTGTTCTTTGGGTGTTGAGTTTGCTAAGTTCTTTATAGATTTTGGACACTAGTCCTTTATCTGATATGTCGTTTGCAAATATCTTCTCCCATTCTGTCAGTTGTCTTTTGATTTTGTTAACTGTTTCCTTTGCTGTGCAAACACTTTTGATCTTGATGAAATCCCAATAGTTCATTTTTGCCCTTGCTTCCCTTGCCTTTGGCGATGTTCCTAGGAAGATGTTGCTGTGGCTGAGGTCGAAGAGGTTGCTGCCTGTGTTCTCCTCAAGGATTTTGATGGATTCCTTTCTCACATTGAGGTCCTTCATCCATTTTGAGACTATTTTTGTGTGTGGTGTAAGGAAATGGTCCAATTTCATTTTTCTGCATGTGGCTGTCCAATTTTCCCAACACCATTTATTGAAGAGGCTGTCTTTTTTCCATTGGACATTCTTTCCTGCTTTGTCGAAGATTAGTTGACCATAGAGTTGAGGGTCTATTTCTGGGCTCTCTATTCTGTTCCATTGATCAATGTGTCTGTTTTTGTGCCAGTACCATGCTGTCTTGATGATGACAGCTTTGTAATAGAGCTTGAAATCCAGAATTGTGATACCACCAACTTTGGCTTTCTTTTTCAATATCCCTTTGGCTATTTGAGGTCTTTTCTGGTTCCATATAAATTTTAGGATTATTTGTTCCATTTCTTTGAAAAAGATGGATGGTACTTTGATAGGAATTGTATTAAATATGTAGATTGCTTTAGGTAGCATAGACATTTTCACAATATTTATTCTTCCAGTCCAGGAGCATGGAACATTTTTCCATTTCTTTGTGTCTTCCTCAATTTCTTTCATGAGTACTTTATAGTTTTCTGAGTATAGATTCTTAGCCTCTTTGGTTAGGTTTATTCCTAGGTATCTTATGGTTTGGGGTGCAATTGTAAATGGGATTGACTCCTTAATTTCTCTTTCTTCTGTCTTGCTGTTGGTGTAGAGAAATGCAACTGATTTCTGTGCATTGATTTTATATCCTGACACTTTACTGAATTCCTGTACAAGTTTTAGCAGTTTTTCTGATATATTTCTATTATTTTTCTTTGACTCTGATCTCTCCTCTTTTCTACCTGTATTAAATGCCTTAAATGTATTAAATATGCTGCATCAAATCCCTGGGCAGAGTGGCAGAGTATAAAGAAGAAAACAAAGACTCTTCATGTAGGAACAGAAAATGTACAACCAGGATTCTGTTATGTGATCAACTCAGTAGAATTAGCAACACAACTTTGTCTCCCTAGGAGAAAGGCAGTATGGTATGATGGGAGGACCATAGACTTTAAGGTATTTTATTTGAACCCTAACTTTTTAATTAGAGAGACTGGTCATCAGGGGTTGGCAAACTTTCTTTGTAGAGTGCCAGAAAGTAAAGATTTACTGCAATTTGAGCCATGCCATCGCTGTCCAGACCACTCAACACTGCCATTACGGTACTAAAGCAGCCAAAGACAATATATAAATATGTGGGTGTGTCTATGTCAATAAAACTTTATTTGCAAAACCAGGCAGTGGGCCACATTTGGCCCACAAGTTGTAATTTGCCAGCATTGGTTAAAGAGCCTTAGTTTTCTCACCAGATGAACAGAGCATGTTTATAAGACCTTGTCTTCCAGCATTCTCATTAAGATCAATTGAGCTAATGTATATGGAAACCTGACACATTCCCAAATACTATGCCATTGCTAGTTTTTACTTATCTTTGCCCCCTGACCCTTATATTTCAGCTTTTGCCCTAAAATTTATATAATAAAGAGGAACTGCCCACGATAATTCATGGTAGACTGTGGGTACCAATGGGTTACTTGGTCTGTGAGTGGTGGCTTACTCATGGAGTGGTGGATCTTTCTGGGACAAGCGAAGGCTATGTCACCCGTGACTCAAAGCCAGGAGCATGGTAGGTCAAGAGAGATGCTTTGTCTGGGGCAGCTTGGGAAGAGTGACAGTGTAGGTGAAGAAGGGCTGAGGTCTGCTTCATTTTGTGCCAGCTGGCCCAGCCCAGAGGGAGCTAACTTGCTAACTTCAGAGCCATATGGCTCTGAAGGCCAGCAATGGGATGGAGATCCCAGTGTCTTGTGTCTGTGGGCAGGTGTGGCTGTGTCCTCTGGGCATCTGTTCAGTCTGCTGCACTGGTCTGAGCCATAGCTTACTTTCCCTGGGGGGTCACCCTTGCCTATCTATTTACTTAGTGGGTTAAGCAGAGGTTTTCAGAGTCAGGCCTAAGACGCAGAGATCCTGAGAACTCTTTGATGTTGCAAGAGCCAAAGTGGATGAAGGGGGTCCCACTGGGTTCCTGGAGCTCTGGGTGCTGGGTCCAGCTTGATGTGACAGATTCCTGCAGTCTCAGACAGCTCAGCGCCTCTCCGGGCTGACGTCCCACCCTTGTGATAACAACGTTTTAACGGGACCGGCAGTCAAACACAGGTGGCCCACTCTGGCTTGGAGTCAGCTTTATTTGGTCAGCACAGGATTTAGTATTTTTTAATTTTCATTTCTTTTATTGTGTTAAGAAGGCAAAACATAACATTTGTCATTTCGATTACGTTTCAGGATGCCATTTAGTGGCATTCGGTATATTCAAGTTGTTGTGCGACTATCATCATCATTCATTTCTTGACCCTCCACATCATCTCAGAGGCTCTGTCCCCATTAAACACTAACCCCCACCCATTGGAGTCTCCAGAGCACCACACCCCTCATGGGTCTGCATGAAGGGCTCCCAGCACATGTCTGGCTTCTGTGGGCAGTTCAATTGATCAGACTGCCCTGTCCTAGCTCAACCACCCAGGGCCACATACAGAATGTATCCACGCCAAGCACGGTCTGCGCCCCACCTGCCATGGATCAGATGGGTTTCCCCATAGTCTGAGTGTGCCACAGGCATACAGGACAGCGTCCTTGGCTTTAGAACAGAACCCGTGGATGTGTTTGGGGGTAAAGTGACGTTATGTCTGCAACCTAGACTCAAACAGTGTAGGAAAATTGTAATAGAGAAGAGGAGAGAGAATGATAGAACAAGTGTGGTCGCATAGTCACAGGTGGTATTTGGGAAATTTGAATGAAGGGGTGTCTGGGAATCCTTTGAACTATTTTTGCAACTTGTCTGAAGACTGAATTATTTCAAAGTGAAAAGTTAAAAAATAAACATATGGATGCTGTCCATAGAAAAGCCTACCATGAAAAGCATTTTTTTTTTTTTTAAAAATAAAGGAATATATGCTGGCATAGAAATAATATCTTTTCTGGAGGGCAGTGTAGAAATTGTCAGCAATGATTATACTGGAGAAGAGAGGTTTTACTTTTTATTTGGTGACTTTCTGTACCTCTTGACTTTTTTGATCATGTGTATCTATTATGCTTTTATCTTAAAAATGTATATCCATTGGGGGTGCCTGGGTGGCTCAGTGGGTTAAAGCCTCTGCCTTCAGCTCAGGTCATGATCCCAGGGTCCTGGGATCGAGCCCCGCATCGGGCTCTCTGCTCCGCAGACAGCCTGCTTCCTCCACTCTCTCTCTCTGCCTGCTTCTCTGCCTGCTTGTGATCTCTGTCTTTCAAATAAATAAATAAAATTTAAAAAAAAATGTATATCCACTGAATAGGTAAAGAAAATATTGCCCATTAAAAGTGTTTTTCATATTTCTCTCGAAGAAAAAAATTCCCAGTCAGTGAAGGGGGTTGGTGCTGAGCCCAGGTTACACAGCCAGTGAAGAGGGAGGGTTAACAGGGCTGCGGGGAAACAAAGAAGACATGGTGGGGGGATGGGGACAGAATAATTCCAGGCTCGGCGCCTCTCCCTTCCCCATTCAGAGTCCTTGGAGGAGACATTTGACTGGCCAGATCTGGTGGGGGCACCTTGCTCATTCATTAGGGGGCTTAAACCATTCCATCCACTCTGGCTATGGACTAGGTCCGAGCCCTGTGGTATCTGAGGAGACTATTCCAGAGAGAGTAGAAGAGACAGAAACTGTCAAAGAAGCAAGTACCCGACAGAAGTGAGGGGGCTGCGTGTTTGCATCTCACCATGGCCCCTGGACATTGGCCTCAGAGGTGATCGGTGATCTCACGGATACTGGTAGCCCAGCTGTACCATTCTTTGGAGAAAAGTTGTGAATGTTCTTCCCATCAGAAAGAGGGAAGAGGAGAAAGAGGAGAAGCAGGAGGCAGGCAGGGGGAGAGGGGAAAGAGAAGGGGAAGAAGAGAAAGAAATAAAAAGAAAAAGAAAAGGAAGCCAGCAGGTGTGAGATCCCGTGTCACATGTCCATGTAGATGCTGTGGTCAGTAGGCAATGTAGAAAAGCTCTCAAAATCACAAGTAGGGTTTTTCTATGCACAGCTGTCTCTTGCCAGAATTTAAATAATCACCTTACTGGAACTGAAATGCTCATGATAAACTGTATTTCTGAAATAATGAAGTTCCGGATTTTAATGCTTTCACTGTGGCTGTCAAGTTTTCCATGATGCCAAACAGATAACGTCAAAATGGGCAAAGAGCATTTACTTTTCGGTTTGCTATATACCATTAAGGATATTTCCATGAGATTGTTTTTGCACGTGCTTGAATTTTTTTTTTTTAAAGAATTGCTTCTTACTGTATTACCAGAAAATAGAAAGATTTTAGTGTAATTTAGTATAACAAAACAGTTTGAATTTTCTAAGGCTCTGTGATGTTCTAGCTTCACATTTTCTGTGAACTCAAAAGACGGGGAAGGATGATGAACCGATTGTGTAGTTCTGTGTGGAAAAATGAGTTCTTGACAATGGGAGATGAAAAGCCCAATTAGGTCATTTTGTCCAATGTGGGAGAGAGCGCTCCTGGGCGTTTGTGGACACTTTGTCTGGTTCCATTCTAAATGACTCAGCTAATGATCTTTCCATGACCCGGCTTCGGAAAAGCGTCCACAAATCTACAGGGCTTCCTGATTAGGAAAAATTTTTCCTATTTTGATGAATTTTCTTGTGTTTCTGTGTCATTAGCTGACAATCTCTTTCTGTTCTGTCATAACGGTGAGATCCTCAGACTAGGACATTTTAAAAAATTTTAATTTGTGTCTCTCTAATGTTGCCCTATCATAATTTTTGAAAATATTTTTATATATACCTTATAATTTGACTTACTCATTTTTTCTCCCTCTCCAGAAGTCCTAGAACCAGATTCAGAATTTTAGGGGGTGGTAGCTGAAATTCAGGGCCCAGTGCCCTGCCCAAATCTGAATTACACTTGTGTAACTCTTGATATATTCTGGCGATGAAGGATCTAGGCATCGAGTGTCCTATGGTCAGAGCCTCATCTGATCCTCATGAGCCGCATGATCTTGAGCAGATTACATGACCTCCAAGCCTCAGTTTTCTCATCTGCAAAACAGACATAATGGTGAGTGAAGGCTCATCCCCATACACTGTCACTAGGATAAATGTATAAAGCATCAGTCAATGCTCACTGAATGTTAGCTTCCTCTGTCGTTGGAAATATAAGTCAAGATCTTTTGGAGCCGTGTGGGTATTTAAGATAGTTGGAATTTGAGAGGCACTGGTCATCTTACTTGTCTTGCTCTCTTTCCAGTTCCTGTCAGTCTCTTGTGCAGAGTGGGCTGCTGCTTCTGAAGTAGACATTGATCTGGGCTGGCCCAGAGCATCTCCGCTAAGACTGGGGCTCCTTACGCTGGGTTCTTTTGCCAAATGGGAAGAACACGTAATTTTCTCGGTAACAACTCAGCTCATCAGCTCTGTGGTGTCCAGATTAGACACCTGCCTGGGTCGCTGCTGAGGCTGCCCCCTGGATGGGGGGTCTGCACAGCAGACTCGAAATAACCACTGGTTGTCCCCAGGGACTGGAACCTGCCTTCCTATTGTCTCTGCAGGAAGCAGGCCAGCTGGCCCTCCCTTCCACTGCAGTGGCCTCTGTATCCCCGTGGCTGGGATGGCTGTCCTTCTCTCCTCTCCTCTCTGTGACCTTCTGCCCTTAGACCACCAAGCATGATGCCTACTGACCTCAGTGCTGCGTAAATCCCAATGCCAAATCCCATGCCAACCAGCTATCTCCTGTGCCTCTGCTTTATGATGCCAGCTCCACTCTAAGGAAGACTGGCTGGGGTCCCGGGACACCGAGTGGACTCTCACCTCAACACCGACCCTTGTCCTCATATCAGGAGAGACCCTCTCTGACCCTGTACAAGGTCAAGAAGGACAAAGACTCACCCTGACCTCAGTCGCTAAGTGTTCTTAGACCTGAGCACCTTGTCAGCCCAAGTATCAGCCATTGGTCTTTAATGTGGGGCTTCTGGGTGCTTCCTGGAGCCCCCAGCAGTGCTTGGGCAGATCTGTAGTTGCAGAAAGATCACTTCTGGGTTCACCGGCTCTATTGCTTTCACCTTACAAGGGAACATCTGCTCTCTGTCACATTCAGGTGCTTGTATCACAAGGTGCTGGGGACAGATTTTTAGATTTTCCTGATTGTGGTGCAAATTAGACAAGCAAGACATACCTGAGTCTGAGTGGATCACTGTAACTGCTGGGCCTCCTTGGGCCAGGCAGCTGGCTGCCATCACTGATTACATTACAGGTATTCTACAGGAGCTGCTCCTGACAGGATCACCAGAGTAACTGCAGTCTTCATACCCTTATTGATGGTCTTTGGCTGTGTTAGGTTAAATCTGTCAGTATTTCCTGCATAATATGCCAGCTTGGCTTTGGGGCCATGATGGTCTTTTGGTCTTTCCCATTTTCTAATGTTTATTCTTGCAAGTGGGGTCATGGTGACAATGTAGTCATCTGACCTGGCCAATGTCCAGTCCCTAGTGGAAATACAGTAGGAGTATCCCTTTTGCATTTGAAAAAGCGAACAAAGTGCAGCTTTCTCATGTTAATCACTACAGGGACCAAAATTTTTCTCTGGAGGAACAAAGCCCTCAAAACAGTGATGGAAGTGTAAGGAACTTCTGAGCTGTTTCTCTTATAGAGGCTCATCTGTCCATCTGTCACACGAAGGGCATCTTGACACAAGTACCTTGAGTGTGACAAATGTTGCAAAGTAGGAGCAGGTTTTCACTTGAATGGGGAAGGCAGAGCTTTTCTTCTGCAAAGATGTGCGTGTCTAAGTGACTGGGCTTGGAGGTGCTCAAGGCAGTCCTGAGCAGAAGATGGGGGACAAGAAGCTTTTGATCTCCCTTTAGTCAAGGCAGGTCAGCTCTTGTCTCATCTAGATATGTGCGCATATGTGTGGGTGGGGACATATATGTACAGGTAGATGTATATGTGTATCCATGTACGTGTGCCGGTCTGTGTGTGTATGTATGCCTATATGTGTGTGTCTGTAGATGTGTGTTTAAAGACAGTGTGAGAACCATATCAGGTTCTATGAAATAACCAGAACTCTATAGACTCAAAATGATGCAGGCGTGCCTCCCATAAATATTCAGTCTTAATGAAGCTTCACGGAAAATGGCAGTGGGCTTAGGGGGATGGATCTTTGTATATACTCCCTTCATTTGGACACTTAAATGATAGTTCTCATCCATATTTCATATGTATGATGATACTTTTGTAACTGATAAATACAAATCTATTTAAAAATTACTGACTCACAACAAATTTCTGTCATGATGAAATCTGCCACGTGCGGAATGCGCAAACATATTTGTTGTTCAAGTGGGACCTCCACTCTCGGAAAGACAGAGAACTCCTCCTGCCTTATCTTTGTTAACTCTCACACCTATCAAGCAAGCGAGTCATAGTTGTCCTACTGAACAGTCCTCTGCTGTTATTTTGTTCCAATATTCGAGTGGGACACCTCAGCAGCAGCCGTTCCCTGGCAGTCCATCCGAACAGCCTCTCCTGCTGGCCCACAGGGTAACTATATTTGGTGAGCAAATATTCCCTGGGCTGTGTGCTAAGGCTCTTGACCAAGCCTTCCTTCCATCTGACAGGCACTTGAACGGATCCAAAATAAAACAGATGAAGGCCATCTTCCCCTCCCTGTCCCGGTTGCCATCCTGGGCCTCCTGGGAGAAGTGGAAGGGTGTTTCCAGGGACCCACACCCTGTGCAGAATTAGATCCACTTCCTTCCCCTCCCTTGGCCTTGGAGTCAGCTGGAATGTGGGTGGGAGGTGTGGACAGAGTTAATATGCCCTCCCCCAAGGCCACTTCACTAATCACGGAACCTTATACAAGCAGGCACTTGGCTAATTTCAAATATGAACCCATTTTCCTGGGCTGCTCTTGAACACTTTTATGGATAGCAAACAAAGCCTTACAGAGGACCTTCACAGGGTCACAGTTAAACCACTGCTCATTTTCCCTCTTTTTTTTTCTATTTTTTTTAAGATTTATTTATTTATGGGGAGGGAAAAGGGAGAGAGTATCTTAAGCAGACTCTATACTGAGGATGAAGCCTGACACGGGCCTCGATCTCATGTCCCCGTGATCACTACCTGTGCTGAAACCAGGAGTCGAGCGCTTAGCTGACTGTGCCACCCAGACGCCCCAGACCGCTGCTCATTCTAAGTTTATTTCTGTTTCTACAGTATGATAAAGGATCTTCCTGACCATCATTCTTAGCTCATTCTTGGACGCTCTCATGGACAGTTTTCCTTGCCGTGTGCTTGAGAAGACACAGATTTTCTGCTGAAGAGAAATCCGAGTCTGTGAAGCAATATGTTGGCAAGAAGAAGAAGCAGCATAAAGCACCACGTCAATAATCTTAGGTTTTTCCAGAAGGAGGTGGAAGCAAGATATGTTGAGGAAGAAAAAGACGAGAAGTTGGACCTCAGCAAATCATTGAAAATACCTCAGCCCCAAATTTCCTTGGGGAGCAGCCAAGTTCTCTCTTTCTATAAAGCAGGGCTTAAAGCGATAAAGTCCACCACAGGTCGAGATACGGTTTTCTTTCTTTTTAAAAGATTTTATTTATTTATTTACTTAACTTATTACTTATTTAGAGATCAGGCAGGAGCAGGGGCAGGGGCAGAGTGAGAGGGAGCGAGAGAATCTCAAGCAGACTCCGTGCGGAGAGCAGAGCCTGACCCTAGGCTCCGTCCCACAGCCTTGAGATCATGACCCTAGCTGAAGTCAAGAGCTGGAGGCTTAACAAACTAAACCACCCAGGTGCCCCCAGACATGTTTTTATTTCTAATAATTCCTAATGAAACCGTTGCCTCCAGCTGTGAACCCTGATTCACGTCACATTCTCTGGAGAAGGGTTTTCTATTTTGGTTTTTGAAGAAGCAAAGCATGTTCCGTGTATATCCCAGGTCATTCTAGTTTAACATGTATTATGTGTCCACGGTATCTAAACATCTCCAGAAAGGTGTTTTATCTGACAGTAAGTTATAGTATCATCAGAATGATTCGCATCTCATTAGGCAGTTTATTCTAATGAATGATGGAGTTGAGACCCAGAAGAAAGAATCTGAGTGATCCCATTCATAAATACTCAATCTTTCTTTTTTTTTTTTTTTAAGATTTTACTTATTTGGGAGAGAGAGAGAAAGCATGAGAGGAGAGAGATCAGAGGGAGAAGCAGACTCTCTGCTGAGCAGGGAGCCTGATGTGGGACTCGATCCTGGGACTGTAGGATCATGACCTGAGCCGAAGGCAGCTGCCTAACCAACTGAGCCACCCAGGCGCCCCATAAATACTCAATCTTTATGAAGCTTCAGAGAGAACGAGACGTGCTGCCATGGAAAACAAAGGAAGGCAGAATGAGCCTCAAACCGGGGAGTTCAGTAGCGACTCCTCCCGAATACTGGGAAACCCTTGGCACAGGACCAACTCCCTAGCTCACTGCTGAAAGCGGCAGCTGCTCAGGGGACCAGGAGGGCACGGTGTCTCAGTCAGCCATCTTCAGCGGGGAAGAACTTATTTCCTTTATTCCGGTATTATGTTTATGCGGACAACTCAGGAAGGGAACAGCATTCTTCTGGAGATCACAGATGAGGATTGAACCCACAGCCAGGTAAAGGATTCAAGTGAAGGTAGCTGGAGCTTGTCCAATGGTGTTTTCTTGGACTAGAAGCAGGCAAGTGGTTCAACCTCATCAGTATTGAGAATCTGTTGTTTCTGCTCAAAAAAATCAATTATGCAACTGTTTCCAGTAAACTGTGGGAGCCAGCCCTAGGGGCTAAAGGAGTCTCTGGTGATGGACCCTGCATTCCTACATCACGTTTAGGGGCAAAAAACAAAAACAAAAACAAAAACAAACAAACAAACAAACAAACAGAAAACACGGCTCTAGTCAGGCAAGCAAATAAGAAACTTCCGCTCTGTTTGAGCGATGTGCACTGGATGACATCTGCCCTGGCATGAGGAGTCCTAGAAATCCCCCAGCAGCCCACACACCAAGTGAGGGAGCTTGTGGATGCAGATTTTCCATGGGGAAGGTGGGACCTGTCCTCACCCTTGTGGGGAAATCCCTGTCATTGTCATGAGGTTGGAGACTTGTGGTCTGTCAGACCCTCCGCCCTGGGCTTGGGTGAGCTGAAGGAACTTGGCAGTGGGCTGTGGGGGAGCAAGGCAGGGAATGTTGAAGGTGGGTAACACCTTCTGCTGTCCCATTCAGTCTGCTCCTCTGCGGTCCTGTATCTTTCACTTTGGGAGTGAATCAGGATATCATCACCTGTTTTTGAGTCCTCCTATAAACACGATTCTTCTTCTTCTTCTTTTCTTTTTTTTTTTTTTTTTTAAAGATTTTATTTATTTGAGAGAGAGAGCATGAGCAGGGGAGGAGGGACGCAGGGAGGGGGAGAAGCACAAGCACAGAGCCTGATGTGCGGCTTGATCCCAGGACCCCAAGACCATGACCTGAACCAAAGACAGACATTTAACGGACTGAGCCGCCCTGGCACTCCCTATCAAAATGATTCTTAAAACAGCTCTCAGACATCATTTACACCTGATGCAAATATAGAAGCGCGGGTTCCCAGCACGAGTCATTTAGGGCTTCGGGCACAGGGAAGGGTGTTTGTGTAGGGGATGGTTGTGGAGAGGGACAGTTTGAATGTCTCAAGTCTCAGAGAACAAGGAGAGGCTTACTTGTCTGGGCAGGTGGGATGAGGCCAACCTCTCTGAGGACCCTGGGTGCCGCCCCCCAAGATGTCCTTGCCTGAGCAAGGCCTCCAAAGAACTCGCTCTTTCCCAAGATGGGGTACAGACTTGACTCAGGCTGGCTGTAGACCCCTTGACATGTTCTGTTGGATTCACATTTCTAGGGAGGCTCTGGACCTATGGGAATGGTACACGGGGTGTCTGCAGTCTGCCTCCCGAGAGAAAAGCCAAGCATGAACCTACCCTTGGGGGGTGTCAGACCCCAGGGCCCTAAAGCAAAGGGACCCCCGGGGTGGGGGGAGACTAGGAAAGGGCTTTGCCTTCTCTAGTTTCCCCTTCCACATTCCAACACCCTCCACTCAGTTGGCCTTTTCCAGGGAAACAGAAGAATAAACGGAGTTGCTACCTACTCACTTCAAAAGAAAAAGTTTCTTTTATCTTCTGTGGTAAGATTAGGAGGCCAGGCACATTTACTTGGGTCTCAATACTTTAAACACACACTTGGGAAAACATAAACAGGATTTATATGAAATGCTTTAATCCCTCCAAAGAGCAATGAACTCTGTTGAAAGGGCACCAGCCATTCTGGAGTTGGGTGGGATAATGTTGCTTACGCCTCTTTCTCACCTGTGACTGGGTAGTGGCCTAAATTCAACCATAAACGTCTCTGGAATACCTCGTGGGTGTGGGTGCTGCATGAAGAAAACGAAGATGAGCAAAAATGGTCTGCGACTATGAAGAGTTCAAGATCCCAGGGTGCCTGGGCGGCTCAGTCGGTTAAGCCTCTGCCTTTGGCTCAGGTGATGATCCCAGGGTCCTGGGATGGAGCCCCAGGTCAGGATCCTTGCTCAGTGGGGGGGGGGGGTCTGTTTCTCCTTCTCCCCTCACCCTGCCCGTGCTTTCTCTCATGCATTCTCTCTCTTAAATAAATAAATAAAATCGTAAAAAAAAAAAAAATAGTGCTCAAGATCCCATATGTACAGCAAACCTCAATTTATAATTTTTAATTGATCTTCCTTATCCTGTGAGTCTGATTCTCAGTAAGCTCCTTAGGAGATGAATGCAATCCCATGTTCCTCAAAATATAAGCGTGGATGGAGTTTTGGCTGGTTGAATCACTGACCAGTATGTGCTGGGATGCAGACCCTGCCTCTCAAAATACAACTTTCCTGCAGGCGGTGCTCTGATTATGAATCCTTTGGAAAAGAAATGAGCCCTTCCCACATGTGTCTGAACTAGGACTTTCTCAGCCTCACAGAACTTAATAGGAGAGTGGATTTCAAGATTGTCTCCTGCAATGAGCTTGTTTTATGGATGAGGAAACTAGGACCCAGACAGGTTCAAGTCCTACCCGACAACACACAGCCGCTGTAGTCCTGTCCAGGCTGTGTTTAAAACAGGGTGTGTTTGCGTGTAGACCCAACATTGGGTGTTGTGATTGCATATTGGACTTTCTGTCTCATTTCAAGGGCCAGATTAAGGTCAACTTCATGGTGGGAGAAAAGACACACACACACACACGTGCACATACTCATACATACTGGCACTTCCACATAGAGTTTTATTTTTACAAAGGGAAGGAAAATTAGGAAAAGAAGCCCTAACGCCAGCTCTTACATCTTAGAAGGAAGGGCAGGGACTGCGTTGACTTAAAGTATCTGAAACACTCATTTTGTTTTCTTAACATTACTCAGGTTCTTAAAATAAAGTGCAGATCAGTTTAGAAGTCAGGTGGGACGGAAGAGGAAGGTGGCCTCTCTTCCTCCCTATGAATTAATGTCTCTGTTGCCCGTGTTCTATTATGTCTTTGGAAATAATAACTCTGGAGGTTTATTTTCATTTTATTTATTTATCATTTTATTTTTTGGCTGCCCCATCTGGCGGCCCGTGGCCTGCGTTCACAGTGGGACCTTGGGACTGGCCAGGCCGGAAGAACTGCCGAGAGAGTGTTGTTTGCTTTCTGCGTATGAATGAACATCTGCCAGAAACTCACAGCCCGAGTCCTTTATTTGTTTTTAGAGTGTGATCATGATTTTTCTGACAACGCGCCCTTCCCCCCACCCCCATGCGAGCCTGGGAGATTTTGGCTTCTTCGTGGGTGGAAAACGATCCAAGGTGCTCCCCAATAGCATTTCTTCCTGTGGCTCGTGGGGCCTCTGAGCAGTTCCTGATGGCGTAGTGGTGGCCGGCAGGAAGTCAGTGCTGCCCTGGTTCCCAGTGATGGAAAGAGAGTAAGAGAACCCTAACCCATCTCCCCCGGATGCAGTTCCTTGGGCCGTGCCCCCCACACTAACATATAAAGCACAACAGGATGAGTTAGTATAACTGGGCAGGCCTTGGAAAGGCTGGCCATAGGGTGCTAGTCTGGCTGAGCCCCTCCAAGTGGGAAGGGCTTATCTGCCTTAGTCCTGGCCTCTGCATCACTTCAAATGGGACTTAAAAGCAATTCTCTAAGTGGATTAGGTCTAGAGATTAACTTGAGTATCCTGTGTTGAAAGGCCTGGGTTTCACTCTCTCTTGAGACCAGTATTTCCAATCCTTCTGTGGCAGCTGCCATACGGGTGACCCCACTGACGAGAGATGGAGACTCGGGCACCATCTTTTCGCTCTGGCTTGTCCACACACTTCATTTCCTTTCGGACCCGCCCGTGGCCTCACACACCCCACCTCACACTGGCTCTGAGCCACATCCCTGCCTTTAAGGGTTGGGGCATTTCCTCGACAGTCACTGGAAATCAAAATATTGGAAGAGGACCTGCTCAGTGTTGGTTGGTAAGGTGTCAGAAGATTCTTCTTCGGGGCACCTGGGTGGCTTAGTAGATTAAGCCTCTGCCTTCGGCTTGGGTCGTGGTCTCACGGTCCTGGGATTGAGCCCCACATTGGGCTCTCTGCTCAGCCGGGTACCTGCTTCCCCCACTATGACCCCCCCCCCCCGCCCCTCTTGTCTCTCTGCCCGCTTATAATCTCTCTGTCAAATAAATAAATAAAATTTAAAAAAAAAAAGGTTCTTCTTCAAGAAATGTTCAGGGCTCCTAGAATTACTGGCTGAGAAGGTTGGAGGGATTTGTTTGACTGTAGAAGTCATAGCCGAATGTAGAGTTGTGACAGAACCTCAAACTCATAGACTGCTGTTGGTCACACCAGCCCTGATGAGCAGGATGAAGAGGAGGGAAAGGTAGTAGATAGGGGGCTCTAGGGGTGAGGCTTCCTAGACTTCCTCAGGATCTCTCTGTCCTGGCAAAGACCAGAAGAGGAAGGAAGGGGACTCTTCTCGCCTCGGGGGTGGGCACATCCTTGTCCTCAGATGCCAAGGGAATGGATAAAAACATCACCAAGATGGAAACCGTTTGCTGGGCATCCTCATGTCGAAGGGGCCTTTGTTAATTGTGTGTTGTTTTCATAATTCCTAGTGGAAAGACAAGAAGTAGAAACATTCAGGCACTCGCTGTGATTTACGTCTCATGGGGATTTTCCATGTCGTTCATTTGTACACCTACAGCAACTCTTCAGGTAAAGAAAGTTGACTCTACTGTGCAGATATCAATTTTGAGAACTCCGGGAAATCGCTTTGGATCAAGTCCCTAAGAAGTGACAAGGCAAGGATTTGAACCCAGGACGTCCAGTTTACCCAGGACTGACTGGCGCTGTGATGTCTGCCCTGTGCACTTATCAGATGGAGGATGTGGATTTTCCACTTCAGTTGTGGAATCCACATTTGGCTTAGAGGAAGATCGGCTCCCTCCCCCATTCTTGCCTTTGCACATGGTGACCAGCTGTGGCTCCCGCCTGGGGTAGAGATGGAACAGAGCCAAGACTGCACATCAAAGACTAGCAGGGAAGTGTGCACTGCTTCTTCCTGGCTCTGGCCTCAATTGTATGCTTTCTGGGCTGTATGAAATTAACCATGGCAAAAGGATTGGGGGAATCCTGTTGTGGAGGACAAACACTGTTTTCCCAGCTTTGTCCAATCCAATTACAACTGTTGATAGGTAGGCAGGTAGTGGATGGTGAAAAAAATCTTCAGAGGTTTCTTTATAATAAAGTTCTTACGACTTTCGCCAGGAAGCAAAAGAATTCCTGACGGAACAGTTGAAACTGCTTAAAATGAAAAAAAAAAAAAAATAATAATAAATAAAGCAGAGATCAAAGGAGTGTAAATTCTTAGTCAGTTAGCAGTATCATGGAAGGAGATGATCTTACCAATTTTCCAAAGAATTAGAATAGTGTAAAATATCGTTACTAGAATTCTGTGGGATGTAATGATACAGACACAGAAACCTACTGAGCCCCCACACTGTACTTTGGATAAAGTTGTGCAGGACCCCAGAGAGCTTCTTGTCCATTTGGAAGACAGCTATGTGAACCATCACAATCCCAAACAACTAGGAACACAGTTGAAAGTGAGTGCAAAATGACTTAGAAACAGGGAGAAAGGCATGAATGGTTTTGTTTGGGGTAGCCAGGAAGATCTCAGAGTCTTCGTCAAGATGACAGTATTTTCGCCGAAGGCTAAAGGCTGCCCGGGCAAAGGGAAAGAAGCAGATAGGACTGAGAGAGCCTCCTAAGCAAAAATGTGAACATAAGAAGGGGACTAACAGGACTGGGACCTGGCCTCTGGACCATGATTCGGGAAGTAAAGATGATTATTGTCTGCCATAATGTAGAGTGTAGGATTCCAATTTATTAGAAGATAAAACAAATTTTACTATATGGCTTTTCTTGAGCCCCTGTGAGGGCAGAGGGTAGAATCAATGACAAGAGAGGTTTCCTGGAGGAAATGACCTTTGATCCGAGTTTTAAATCTGAATGAAAGTCAGGAAGCCACAAGAGGGTGGGACTGGGGGTGGGGGAGGGGAGAGAGCTCTCCAGACAGAAAGGAATGAATGGAGGTGAGGAGCTTCTGTGTGTAGGAGGACCTAGAAGCAAGTGTGCGTTTATTGGAGTGTGAAACTTGAGCCGCGGAGGGCAGCAAGGACGGGGATGGTGGTGATGTCTTCAGGGCCGAGCGGTAGAAGGATCTGTGTGGCATGAACTCTGTGTTTCACTCTGGCTGCATATTAGAATCACCTAGGGTGCTTTAAAAAGGTAAAATGCTCAGCCCCAGTACAAGAGGTCGTAATTTAATTGGACTCAGGCCCTGGCTGTGCTTTTCCAGTCTGGGTGACTGATGTGTACTGGGGAGGAGAAGTGCTGCTGTGGGGGTCTGGGAGCCGCTGCAGGACCTTAGGAAAGGCGTGGCGTCGTCAGCCCTGTCACGTAGAAGTCTGGAGGAACCAGCGAAGTAAGAAATAAGGAAAATATTTTGGAAGCGAACATCCTTACTAGAGATGATGGATGCCTGAATGGGGCAGCGGTTATAGGAATAATGACAGATAAGGTATTTCTGAGAAACATTCAGGAGGGAAAACCAGCAGGAGTCAGTCGGTGACATAGAAGTGACAGTGGGGGAGGACATAAGGATGGAGCCCGCTCTCACTGCGGGCTCTCTTGCAGGACGGTCTGCTCACATAGAAGACACCCAGGTAATTTTGCATTTCAGATAAACAAGGACTTAAGTCTGACCATCTTAGTCCCTGGGCTAAGGTAGACACGTCAACTAAACGGAGAATATGGGACTAGGAAAAGCTTTGGAGTTATGTTGATAATGAATCCAGATCTGGACTTGTGACCTTTGCAATGTACAGTGGAGATGTCCACTTGGTTGATGGACATCTGTGTCTGAAGTCTGCACACATTTCCAGGCTGAAATCATCACTGTATTTATGTAGAGGTCCAAACCACAGAATGTGGATAAACTTTCTGAGACGTGTCAGATAGAGTGGGAGAAACCCAGGATGGAACCCTACTTTCTCAGTCCCTTTGAGCAAGTCATGTAACTTCTCTGAGCTTTAGCTAACCTGAGAATAAGAAACTGGAGAATAATCAAACCCCGTGTCATATGTTCATCATATATGTGTATAATACACATCGAAGAAGTCATTGGCACCTTGGTTGGCTCCTACCATCATCAACTCCATCCTTGCCGTCATCAGTATCATTTAAATAGCTCATACAAACTAATGAGCAAAACCAAACTTGTTTACAAAGACAAGTATGTCAACATATTAGCAAAATAATATTATTAAGGAAGAGATTATTAATGATAAAATTATTAATAAAATTATTAACAAATTAATAATAAATTATTAACAAAACCATTATTATTAAGAAATGAAAACAAACAAAAAATAACAAAGCCCCAAACTAGAAATTATTTTATGTAGTTCAAATAGTAAAACTCAGAAGGATAAATTCTCTATCCTAGTAATGTCAATTTTTATCACCTCCAGAGGACGGAGTGAAGAACGGTGATTTGCATCCCCCAACACTATCCCACCAGCAGTGTCTTTAGCAAAGAGTTTATTTCCTTTCTCTTTAGCCTTTCTGGGAAGTGAGTATTTAAAAATATAAGTAATATTCATTTTCTGTAGCAGGAGGAAGAATGTTAATTGTCTGAACTGGCCCACGAATATATACGGAGCAGGTGTATGCATGCATGAGCACACGCGGACACACACACACACACACGCACACACCTGAACGCTCTTCAGATTTTGTCTGGACATGTTAGCCACACAATGAGTCATTGTTTTTTCTGTACATACAGAGAGAAGCAGGACCACCAGGGTTTTTTAATCTCGTACTGAAGGTGGGAAAGTAATGCCTTGATGAAAAGAAAAGGGAATATCGAAAGGCCTGGAAAAAACTCAAAACAGTAATTCCTCAAAGGACTTGGTTTAGCTCCTCTTGCATGCTGCACCTATATTCATATATCTCAAACACTTATTTCAAGCTTCTATTTGATATACATTTTCTGTTTCTATTCCAGTGGGTAGCAGACCAGCATCCTTGCCCATTCCAACTGGCTGTCGAACTGCCAAAATTTATGAAATAATCACGTAGTACCTTGCTCTATTAATGAATTATAATTGGGAAATAAAGAAAACTGCAAGACTCAGACTTAGTCTCTGAGCTTCTGGGGGAGAGAGGTTGACTTAAACATAGGAGAAGAGTTTTAAGTTCCTTCCACCCCACGTGTGGAGAGAAACCTAGAGGAAACAGGTAGCAGCGGCTTCATTCATTCACTTGTTCATTTTATACCAATGGGCATTAAAGACCAACCAGGAGTTTGGGCTTGTGAGGCAGGAATGGGGGCAGACAGGCAGATAACCAGCTTCTTATTATTACACAGTGTGATAGGGCTGTACTTAATGAGAAGAACAAAGTGCTAAGAGAGAAGACCCTTGGATTAATTCTGCCTGGGTGGGTACCAGAAGGCTTATCCTGAGCTTTCCAGCTGGTTGCTCATACAGTCTTAAATTTAGAGGATTAAAAAAAAAAAAAAAAAACAACCCACAAAAAACCATTGCCTGATTTGTTATGGTTCAATACTCTTCTGGCAGAATTAGTCTCTGCCTCCCCTAGGAAACTCCCCAACACATTTCATGCCTCCATGATGGCTGGATTCCTTGGTGTGTGTCTGCATGGTCACTGCCCAAAGCGCAGGCTGGGGCTTTGTTCACTTCGTTCACACACACCTTACCAGCACCCAGGTGTAGGAAACACCCACGTGTTTCTGGCACATGGGATCTTTGGGTGCATGAATGCCAGAGTGGAACCCTGCTAGGGAACAAGAATCCTCTGGAAGAAGGAGTTTTCTCATCCCTGCTCCAACCCACATCTCTTTGCTAAATGGAAGGCGAGGCAGACATCTAGAAGTGTCAGGGGCCAGAGTACCCGATGCTCTTAGCTGCCATTTCTGAGGGCTTGCTGGGGGGATGTCGCCCCTGGGAGAGGACAGTAGGATGGATTCCAAGAGCAGCAAACAAAATGGTGGGACTAATTGGCTCATCCAGTGAATGACGATTGCCAGGGGCCTTGCCAGGGGATGTTCCTATCTTCCCAGACTGTCATAAACCACTAACAGGCCCATGAAGAAGACGTCAATCCAACAGACCAACTTTTAGTCCAAGAGCAAGATGAAGAAGTAACCACCATGTTGTGAGCCTGAGAGGCCGTACAGTTGCTCTTCTGCCCTTATTCCTTTGTCTCTTTCTATCCAGAGCTCTAAGCGTTCTTCGGAAACAAACAAACAACTGTAACGAAGTACGCAGCACTCAGCAAGGGCAAGTAGAAAATTTAAAAACAGACCAAACAACTGGACTGCCTTTCATACATACTGGTTTAGAAATGTCCAGTCTGAGAAATCCTTTGGGAACTGTAATTATGACAGCAATCATTTCACTTGGTTTAGCGGAGAAGCAAAACCATACCCTTCCAGTTTGACTACTAAAGGCACATGATAGAGAACAGGGAAGAGAGAAAGGGCGATAGGAGAGACCCTGACCGCGCCGCACTTCAGGTCTGTCTGCGTAGACGTCCGGCTTCTCCAGGTCCTCTGACACAGCCACACAACTCTGTGTGGAGCCAACAGCATGTTTCTAAATAGCTTCCGATCCGACGTGTATTCTGAAGTCCAGATGTCATCATCTCTTATGCTCTGTGCTTCTTTCTTAACAAAACTGAGCTGGAGTCTGGCACTTTCTAGACTCAGGGACGCAAACCAGGTGAAGGGAAGGACTTGGGGTCTTCTCCGTGTCCAGCCTTTTCAGACTCACCAGTGGAGATATGGTTTTCATCCTGGACCAGGCTCTCAGCTTCAGCCTTTTATTCCCATCCCACCAGATGAAGGAAGGAAGGAAGGAAGGCAGGAAGGAAGGAAGGAAGGAAGGAAGGAAGGAAGGCAGGGAGGGGGAGGAAGGGAAAGGAAAACCCCAAATATTGATAGTAAATTTACAACTAGAAAGAGGCACCATGGCGAGCCTCTTCCTACCATACTTGTTTTTGCTGTCCTGCCTCCAGGCGTCTTTCAGTTTGCCCTCCATGAACTGCCACCATCAAGGGAACATGAGGTTCTTGGTGTCCCTGACCCAGGGCTAAGCCCAGCCCCTTTGTGGGAAGACCCCACTCTCAGACATGGCAACCAGGCTGCTCTGCAAGCTGGCTCTTCCCCGGTGTGTCCTTCTCTCACACTGAATCCTGTTACACATTCTGTTCTGTCTTGTTGAAATGATTTCTCCTTCCTCCTCTCGTGGTAAGTTTTTCTAGAATGTGTGGTGGGGTTTCCGGAAGTCTATCCTTTTACCTCTGCCCTAACATGTGGCAGCCCAGAGAACATCACAATTGTCTTTTTTTATATCTATGTATAAAGATTTTATTTATTTATTTGACAGAGTTCACAAGCAGGCAGAGAGACAGGCAGGCAGAGAGAGGAAGGGAAGCAGGCTCCCGACTGAGCAGAGAGCCCAATGCGGGGCTCGATTCCAGGAACCTGAGATCATGACCTGAGCTGAAGGCAGAGGCTTTAACCCACTGAGCCACCCAGGCGCCCAACACAACCGTCTTTAACTGAAGCAATGGGAGACGCGTGTCTTCCTACTGGATTATTCGGCATGCCTATTCAGAATCCCAGGATTGCAGTGTTCAAGGTCAGAGAGTATCTTCTTTATCCAGGTGTCTATATTACACGTGCCCTGATAGGCTTTGTTAAACTGAGACTTAACTAAGAAAGCCAAGGTGTTTGTTATTCACGAACAGTTGCATGAATAAATGAGTCTTAGTTGAACATGAATTCATGATTAAAGCAGACTCACCTCAAAACCTCTGAAATTTTCCCGAGAAATATATACATTTAATTCAGAATTGAGAATGCCTTTTGCTATTACTAGTAAGAACATAGCCTAATCATCAGAGGAAACATTAATTTATATATCCTCTACATGTATGTATATATGTATATAGTATATATATGTATATATATATTGTAAATGCGTATGTGTGTGTCCGTGTACCTCTCCTTTTAGAAAACAGAAAGCCATTATTTTCAGATTACTTTAAACTTTCTCACTCTTAAGACTTAAAAAAATATACTCTAAATTAAAGTTTAGTAGCTACCAAATCCATTCAAATTATTTATGAAGATTCTGATTAAACAAAATTTATAAGACTGGAGACCATCGTTCATACTTAGAGCAGGAAAATGCAATTCAATTACAGTAGTTCTTTAAGATCTAACTCTTCAGAACTGAGGTTTCCATTTTTATGTTTCAATGAAGAGTTTTGAAGATTTTAACTGGCCAGTGATCTTGTTAGAATACTGCAGAGGATTAAAGTCTTATTAGAATGGATACTAATTCATCAAATGTTTCTATGGACTATTTTCACTTATATGGCAGGAATTCTATAGTAATGATTATTTTTGTTGTTGTTCTTGCAATGACTAATTCAGGATTTCTCAGTTTCTATATGTTCCATAATCATTCAGAAATAATTGCAGATTATGTGCCTTTTATCAAAGGATGACCGGTAAACCCAAGAAAATTACAAATGGAGTTATTTTGTGTGTATGCTTGCTCTAAAATAAGACTATGCCTCAAATTCTCAAATATTTCAGTCAACCCCGCATACCACCCATCAGAAAACACATATTAACTCCAAAGCCACTTACAAAGCACAAAACGTGAAATAATCCTGTTTAGATTATTGTTAAGTTGTTCAGCACTTGTGGAAGGCAGACCTTCTCTGAGCTTTGCCTGTGGCTGCTTCCTCTCCCGGCAGACCATCTTACCCGGGAAGATGCTTCTCATGGCGCAGAATGCAGCAAACAGCTCACCTTCCCCTGTGCCCCTGCTCCCACCACCACCTTCTTCCATCTTTCCGCTGGAGGGTTTTAAGTCTTAACTTATTTCCTATGTGTAACTCCTACTAATTGAGTATATGACAGGTGATTTCGAGCAGAATAATCATTATAATACAGCAAGGAAACCACAGTCTATGAAAGGATGTTGGAGAAAAAACAGTGTGGTTACTCTGTGGAGTTCCCTCTGCTGGAGTTAGCCTTCAGCACATGGGAAGCAAGAGAAAAGGGCCAACATCCCAAGGATGGAGATAAAAGCTGTCTTGATTGATAAAAATGGTCATCTCTCCTTCTTCTCAAAAAAGGAGCTGTAGAAGAACTTAAAATAATAATTAAATAATCTCAGAAAACTTGAGCTAAGTTCAGATCTAGAAAATTCTTATACTCTTACATAGAGAGCCTTTCCGATCTCTTTTCCAAGATGAATAGATCAGTGGTCATCAGTATCCATAAATTAAATTAGGAGTCACATATTCAATAGAATCAATTGCCTTCCACTGAAGTGGACTCTTTCAAAATCTGAGATGGAATGAAACAATTTTTGATGGCATTGAAATGGAAACAATTTGATGTTTCAATTTGATGACTGAAAGACTTTTGGATGGCGCAAAAATCTAAATGGTTTTAATATGAATTTAGTATTGTTCTCCTGCTTTACGATTTTCCTGCCTAAATGTCACTAGGCATTTTTTTAAGGGTCTTAGACATTTTCCTGTAATTTTGCATTTAGAACGACTGAGAGGTTTCATTTTTTTGACACAGAGCTCCTTTTATAACCATTTTCATCAAGCAAATGTTACAGCTGAAGTCTAAGTCACTTAAAAATTCTCACGTAGAAGGTGTGTTATAAACGGCCATGAAAAATTTCAGGACTATTTCAGTTTCATGTGTAAGCTTGATAGTTAGAAGATGGCCAGTGGAAATCCTATGAGGTCTGAGGAACAGACCAGCAAAAAATCATTTTCAGGAGGGAAATGACTTTTAAAGTTTATTTTCCAAAGCCAGCAGAAACTCAGGAAACCGGTTTCGAGAAGGAGGACAAGGAAATGCAGTGTCACAGCCTAGAGGAGATGATTCCCAGAAGGTTCTGAGTTAGGAATGAAGTGGGGTCCCCAGATTTCGTTGCCACTCCTGACTCTTACTAGCACGTGACCCTGGCAAAGTCCCTTCGCTTTCCCGGACACAAGAGAGCTGGATTCCTTGTTGCTGCAAAATTCTATGACACTGTGACTCTGCAGCTGGGTGCAGACAAGAGATTGAGGCCGTGCCCTTCCGGGCCAGAGCTCCCCTGGGCTGATGGGAGCCTTCAAGAAGGAGAGACACATGCTTGTTTGATGCTGGAGAAGTAGATGGCTGTTGGGATGAAGATCCTGGCTTTGGGACAGTTGAGTCCAGCGTCTTCACTTTCAGGGTTCTTGGCCATGTTTTAGGGAGTTAGTTGAAGTGTGTAAGGACAGCGACTCTGCAGGAAGCTGTCCTCAAAGAGTAAGGGTGTAGCTTCAGGGACAAGTTGGGGAAGACGGGAGGGAGCTATTTGGACTCAGGGTAGGCAAGAGGAAGGGAAGAGGGGGAGAAGGAAGGTTCAAGTTGCCCTCTTTCCTCTAATCCCTCCCTCCTTCAGTCCACACTGTCACTAGCAGTTATCACCTTCCTGTTTACAAAGCCTCTATGGCTCCCCGCTGCCCATGGGATGAATAAAGTCAAGCCCCTCACTGATCCAGGCTCAGCAGGATCCTGCAGGTTTCTAGCCTTCCTCTGTTACTCAGCCCTTATGAGCATCATCTCTTGGATCAAGTTATTCAGCACTTGTGGAATGCAGACTTTCTATGAGCTTTGCCCATGGCTGCTTCCTTTTCTGGTGGTCCTTCTTACCCAGGAAGATGCTTCTCCTGGTGCAGAATGCAGCAAACAGCTCACCTTCCCCTGTGTCCCTGCTCCCACCACCACCTCCATTTGTGCTGGATTTGTTCTTCTGCACCTGGTTCACGGGAGTTGTTGAGTTCACAAGAGCTGTGACAAGAGGGGTGGTTTTCTCCTCATCTGAGCGTAGGGGAGTCTTTAAAGACAAGACCATGACCTTATGCTCTTGTACATCTTCCACTCAGAGCCCGAGCTCGAGAAAGTTAGTGGAAGGGGATGAAAGGAAGCCAGGTGCTGGAGGCCAGGCCTTGACTGAGCAGGTGGATGACGGGACACAACCTTTCCCTTGCAGAACAGGTGTGTGGTGGTGGGGGGGGGTCAGGCAGGGAGGAAAGTGTGGGCATGGAATCACTAGGATGGACTACTCCAGGCTGCAGCAGGTGTCACTAGACCCTAACGCAGGGACAGACCTGGGGGTAGGGTTACTTGTGAGCAGAAAAGAAGAGGATGAATGAATCCCTTGCAGGGGTCGTTGCTGTGGAACATGGCTTGGATGTCTGAGAATCCAATGGATGAACGATGCTCTGAGGGCGTTTCTTTGTCAGTTCCAGCTTCTCTAACAGACTGCCACTGACTGGGAGGTTATAAACAGCAGACATTTATTTCTCACAGTTCTGGAGGCTGGAAATCCGAGATCAGGGTGCCAGCATCTTCAGGTTCTGGGGAAGACCTTCTTCTAGGAGGCAGATGTTGACTTCTCCTTGTGCCCTCACGTGCTGGAGAGCAGAGTCCAGAAGTTGGCTGTCCTGTGACTTGTCTAAGAGCAGTAATCCCATCACAAGCACTCTACTCTCGGATCTCATCCGACCCTGGTCACCTCTCCAAAGCCATCACATTGAGGAGTAGGGTTTGGGCATATGAATATGGGGGTGGGTGGGGGACTTGGGGAGGGTGGGGGACCCAGGGAGTCCTGAAGAGGAGTCCCGGAAGGAGAGCACCGACTTTCCTCTTGGAGATGACACCTTACTCTAGCCAGCTAAGCCACTGGATGATGAACCTGGTCATTCGCCAGGCAGCTTTTACTATAGAAGCAGACTTGTACAGAAAACATCACAATTGATCTCTCCAAAGTGCATCATTTCAATTTTAATTGTACATCCATCTCCCAGGAGGCTCTCTTGTTTTACCGTTGTTGACTCAAGTGGGTTACAAGCAGTATACATCTTACCAATCTGCTAGAAACTACAATTAATAACCTTTACTCTTTCATTTTCTTGCCCATCAGATTGCAATGACTCTTGGCCTCCAGTCCCCGTGGGCTCGAACTGCTCGTTCTCATTGGAAACCACCAAACCACCAAAAGTTAGGATTGTATGCAAAATGATAACTTTCTTTCTTTTGGGTGGGTGGGGGGAACCAAAAGATTAAAGTTCCAGAACATTTAAATAACTTCCCCCTCCTTTTTTAAAAGATTTTATTTATTTATTTGACAGAGAGAGACACAGCGAGAGAGGGAACACAAGCAGGGGGAGTGCGAGAGGGAGAAGCAGGCTTCCCACTGAGCTTGGAGCCCGATGTGGGGCTGGATCCCAGGACGCTGGGATCATGATTTGAGCCGAAGGCAGAGGCTTAATGACTGAGCCGTGTGGGTGCCCTGACTTGCCCCTTTTTTGTCAGAACATATGGCAGCACGCTGTGGGCAAGCCCACCCCTTCGCTGAGACGCCTGCCCAAGACCAAACCCCAGGGAAGACACAGCTGGGTGTTTTCCCCCTGCATCTGATGTATTCATCATCCCAGACGTGAGGCTTGTCCGGACCCTGAAGGTTTGCCAGAAAACACTTTTTATTTAGTTATTTTGAAACATCAGCTGGCATGGGGCCCCTCACATGCCATTTTCTCTTTGTCACAGAGAAACAGTTTCCCTGGGGATGGATTGCACATTCCAGGACCCCTGCCCCAGCTCATCGGGCTGAAAGACTTAGGAAATAGGAAATGAGAGAGGAGGGGAGAGAAAGACAGCGACAGATCCCAAGTGTGGCTGCATCCCCTCTCGTTTCCTCTGTCCTAATAAAGCCAGGCTCACTCCCTGCTATTTGGGATCCCGGAATAAAAGGGAAAGGAGAGCAGGTGCCATCCTTTTTCTGGCTCACAGGGCACCTTGCTGTCACTTTAGCCCCATCAGGTTAAACGGTGGTTGCCGTTGAATTACTGTCCATGGGCTCTCTGTGGCCTGGCATTCTGTGGGTCTGCGTGGCATTCCTGCCTCACACTGGGCTCTCAGCACACCAGACCGCCGACCCTCTGGCACCGTGCCTGATGCCTCCAACCTCCCAGGCCCACCTGAAGGTGCTCCCCACCTGGAATGCCCTGGCCGACCCTCCCTTTGTTGGAATCCAAACATCTTCGAAGTTTAGATCCCACACTCACTACAGATGTTTGCCCCAAATGCCATGAAAATTCATCTCTCTCTCTTATGTGTTTCTGGACCACTTCCCATGTGCCACTTCTCATCACGAGGGGATCCATGCGAACTTTTTGGTCCTTCTATCCTAAGCCCCTCTTGGGAGGACCCCATGGCCTAACTCTGTTCCCATCTTTAGCACCAAGCACCCTGGCTTTGGGACAGCTGAGTCCAACACCTTCAGGGATCTTGGTCATGTTTTAGGGAGTTAGTTGAAGTATATGAGGACAGCGACTCTGCAGGAAGCTCTTCTCAAAGAGTAAGGGTGGTGGGAGTCATTATTAAAGGTTAGTCATTCCTCCTTACTCCAGAATGGTCTATTTTCATAACTAGCTAATCGTGAGCAGAATTGATTTTGTACGCTGGTTATTGATACGAATGGCAAAGGGCTTATAATTACCCGTGAAATGTATTAGTTGAATCTGACATTTTCTGCACTTGCTTTCCACTTCTCCCAAACTGAGTTTCAAGACAGGCTACAGAGCTGAGCAAGGGAAGCAAGGGTTTGTTCTGAGCGTGCTGTCTCCAGTGCTACACACAACCATGTTGGGTCTTGGTGGGTCTCCTGGGCCACCATGCAGGTGAGCACCCTGCATCTCTTCCCACTCACTAATTACAACTAAAAGCCCTGGTGAAAAACCCATGAAAACAACAATTTAGCAGTTTGAAAAATAAACAGAAGCAGGCAGAGAGTGGAAAACAGACAAACTTGGAGAAATAATGCCACACAAGAGCAGGTCCTGCTCATGGATTGCAGAAAACTTTAATAGAAACTCCATCTCTGTTTTCAGAGAAACTAGGAAAAGGGGCCCTTCCAATGAAAAAGGGTACAGTTCATCCCAGAGATAGAAACCAAGACAGAAGCTCTCCTAATTCTGTGTACAGATCTACACATGTTTCAGCCTGAGCCACCTGTGCCAAGGACAGACCCAAACCAGCCTAATGAATGGATCCATTTCCCTAGGCTGCTGTAAAAATCACCAATAGAAATGTGTGTTCTGTCACAGTTCTGGAGGCTAGAAGTCTGAGATCAGTTTTACTTTTTGAGAACTAGATTTCATCAAAATTATTATTATTATTTTTGTTCCCAAAGATACCATAAGAATGTGAAAGAGCAAGCCTCAGACCAGAAGGATTTGTATAAAGAATATATTAATGGGTGCCTGGGTGGCTCAGTGGGTTGGCATCTGCCTTCAGTTCAGGTCATGATCCCAAGGTCCTGGGATCGAGACCTGCATCGGGCTCCCTGCTCGTCAGGGAGTCTTCTTGTCCTTCTCCCTCTGCCCCTACCCTCAACTCATGCTCTATTTCTCGAATAAATAAATACAAACTTTAAAAAAAGAATACATTAAGAACTTATGTACAGCTCAATTACAAACAATCCATCAAAAAAGTGGGAAAAAGATTTGGACACTTACAAAAGAAGACCCACAGATGTCTAGTCAGACAGGAAACTGTGCTCAACATCATTTGTATCAGGGAAAGAAAAAAAAAAAAAAAAAAAAAAAAGAAAAATGAAATGTAGGACAAAATACCACTATGCACCATTGCATTGGCGACAGTTGGAAATAGGGAGTCTGCCAAGTGTTGGTGAAGAAATGGAGCCAGAACTTTCATACACTGCTGGTGACAATGTAAAATGGTGCAACCGTTTTGGAAAATATATTCACAGTTTCTTTTAAGTTAAACATATGCCCACTCTATAACCCAGGCCTGCCTTTCCACTCCTAAGTCTTTACTCAAGAGAAACAGAAACATACATTCCCTAAATGAATGTTCACAGTAACTTTATTTGGAAGAGCCCAAACAGGAAACAACCCAAATATTCATCGTAAAGGTAAATAAAAATTATTTTCTCCTTTTGAAAAAGGTCAAAGAAGTTATTCTCCCTTTCTGTTCTTTTTTAGAGTGTTTCCTTGGAGACATAGCGTATTTGAGTCCTTGCTCTGTTTAGAATAGAGGTACGTGTCTCTAGGGAGTGAGTCCAGTCTCCAGTACTGTGATATAAAGGTATTTCTCTGGCCTGGCCAAGCAGACAGCTCTCAGGAATGAGATCAAGCCTCTCTCACAGGAAATGTGGCAACCAGCAATGGTTTAGTCTCTGGAAGATAAGAGAAATGATTGTTTATCTTTGCTGCATAAAATGTGTCAGATTTCCCCCAAACTTTGCAGTCACTTTTGGGCTGTCTTACATGCATACAAACTCATTAATGTTTGCTCAATAATATTGTGTTCTCTATTCTTCTGTTGGTATGGCGGGGTCTTTTGGAGGAGGTCCGATTGCCTTTTTTTTTTTTTTAAGATTTTATTTATTTATTTGTCAGACAAAAATCACAAGTAGGCAGAGAGGCAGGAAGGGGGGGTGGAAAGCAGGCTCCCTGCTGAGCAGAGAGCCCAATTTGGGGATTGATCCCAGGATCCGGAGATCATGACCTGAGCCAAAGGCAGAGGCTTAACCCACTGAGCCATCCAGGTGTCCCAGTCTGATTGCTTTATATCTCCAACACCACTCACAGCTGAAAATGGGATTGTTGTCTATTCATATGATGGAACACTGTTCAGCAGTAGAAAAGAGTGAATTATTGATTCATGCAACTACATGAATGAATTTCAAAACAATTATACTGGAACCCCAGGGTGAGCCAGGTTTCTACTCCCTGTCCTCTGGACTTTTATTTTAACTTCAGTGTCTTGGTGTATCCCAGGGCAGAGTTCTTGGACCAGGAAGGGCCATACACTCCCCCTCAGTTCTTTGTCTTAATTTAGGATTATTTTTCTTAGCCAAAGTGGAATCTATAACTGGGGGAAAGGAGAGAGACCTCAATTTCATCATTTTAAACACATCAATAAAAACATGCAGGGCTCTCCCTCAACCAAGTACCAGTGATTCTGGGAGCAGTTTCAACATCTGGATTTGCAAACAGGTGCTGGCCACAGATCTGCCTCCCATCACCTGGGGGACTTTCTTAAAAATGACTTCTGGCCCCCTCTGGATATTGTGATCTGAGATGGCAGTGGGAAACCATATCAGTTTTTTTGTTTTGTTTTTTGTTTTTTGTTTTTGTTTTGTTTTTGTTTTTGTTTTTGGAGGCTATCAGGTTATTCTAATATGTATCCAAGTAGGGTACCATGGCTCTGAGGAGTGCATGGGCAACATCATTGACTGGAAACCCCATCTTTTTCTTCCCCTCCCCCCTTTGCCTTCATCAGCTGGCTGATGCCTGAGAAGCCACCTAAAGCAGCTTCTGGCAGCCTGCAGTCCAAGTGCCAAAATCCGCGGGCATGCTGTCCCCTTATCCTTGCCCTTGGTTTTTATTGCTTTTCACTAAGTCTTTGAAACCCATCAAAATGCAAAATCACTTTGGCAGATGTGGCAGATGAGAGATGGGCCAAAAATCCTTTGTCATTCCTCCCGTTGAGAGGTGAGGTCTATGTCCCCACTGCCTGGGATTTGACCAAAGAAAATATGGCAGAAACTATGCTCCACCAGTTTCTGGGACCAGGCCTTAAGAAATTGGGAGCTTCCTCTTCCCACCTCTCAAACACTTGCTTTTGGAATCAGCTGCCATGCTGTGAGGAAGCCCAAGAAGCCTGGGGGAGAGGCCCAGGCCCAGGAGAAGAGGAGCTGAGGCTGTGCTCCCAGCCTGTAGCAATCACAGGAAATGAACCTCTAGCCCTGGAAACTCACTCCAGTCAGTGCCTTGCAGATTAAGAACAAGCTGACCCTGCCGGGCCCAGACAGAGGGCAGATTTCTGAGTGTAATAAAGCTTGTTCTGGGGTTGTTTGTTAGGCAGAAATGGGTACCTGGAAGGAGGAGCACTCAGTGGTTGCTTAGTACAACTCTCTGCTGCTAAGCACCTGTGTGACCATGGACCAGCAGCTGATCTTTATGAATCTCAATTTTTTGCCTTGTAAATTGGACTAAATAATCAATATGTGAAAGATTTGCAAGTTTTGTGAGAGTTTATAATTTAATCCTGAATGAAGGGTTGCTGAGTCTGTTTAAATATGATGTGGAGAGAAGAACGAGGCTCTCATTCTTTTAGGAAAATCTTCCCCAACCCTCCATCCCACTGCCTTCGGAACAAGTGTAGGTCTTGACTCTTACCCAGCATGCACCTTACCAGAGAATTTGCTACAGTCTCATAAGATTGTCTCTGTTTATCTTCCTCTAGAGAAAAGCTCGTGATTTATTCTACTTCATTTCTCTAGCAGGCAATAAGTACTTAATAAATATTTGCTGAATGAGTAACTGGTTATAGTATAGATGGGTGGATGCTGAGAACAGAAGTGCAAATCATTAAGTAAAGAAAGAGCTAGAAATTCCAGCACAGTAAGTCTTTTTTTTTTTTTTAAGATTTTATTTATTTATTTAACAGAGAGAGAGAGAGATCATAAGTGGTCAGAGAAGCAGGCAGTGGGGGAGGGGGAGGCAGGCTCCCTGCTGTGCAGAGAGCCCTACAAGGGGCTTGATCCCAGGACCCTGAGTTCATGACCCGAGCTGAAGACAGAGGCTTAACCACTGAGCCACCCAGGCACCCCCAGCACAGTAGTCCTTAAAGATGGCTAGTCAGATGGTGTCTAACAGCTCATCTGGGTTTTTGTTTGGATATTTAATAACCCTTAAAGGAGAGTATAAGTGAGTCATTTACAGGCCGCATGATTTAAAAAGTTGGGGGACAGTGTTCTAGCTACTTCACTTCTGTCTGAGGCTCACCCAAAATCGCTACCCCTTCCTGCCACTCAGAGACCACAGTTACCTCCAATAAGAACTTCAGGACATCTGGGAGAAAGCCCGGAGCTGTTCATCCCATTTACCGAACTGCCTTGAACTCTCCCTGGCAGACACTGTGGGGGTTGGCCTGGAAAAGGTTTAATTCTTTTATTTAGTGCCATTGAGGGTGTTGGAGGGGTTGTCCTTCTGGCTTCTAACCACGGGGAACCACATAATAAGGCTTTTGGATTCAGGTGCTACTGTTGCCCTAGAAATGAAGTTGGCTCTGACCATCCTGGAAAGAGCAGCCAGAAAGGCTCTCATTCGGTTTGTCGAGGTCGAATGCAGTTAATAGTTGGGGGATTTCCTGTCTTGTGAGTAAAAAGGTGCAGCCATGCCAAGTATAATTAAATACTTACCCTCGGATGCTGTTCAGAATTTATCCATAACACCAACATGTGGTTTGTGTCCTACTGGGAATTTAAGGTTATTGCATTAAGAGAGAGGGCGAGTGCTTTTTGTCCCCCCTAAAAGTTTCTCACTTGCCTTTGAGCTGAACAGTTAGCAAGACCCAGCTTTCAGAATGAGATGCCACTCTGCTCTTCTCTGTTTCTTTTCTTATACATTGAAGGATTCAAGTTCTCAAGGCCACAGGGAGTTTGGCAGTTTCTTTCCAATTTGTCCAAGAAGTCTGTCTTTCTTCTCTTACTCTGACTTGTGTTTCAGACTTATTAAGGCTTTGGAAACTTCTCTTTTCTTATGATTTCTGAGATGAACAAATACATATTCTTTCTCTGTCTTTTATTCTAGATTTAAAGCATTTCAGACCACTGGGCTTAAAGTACTTTTCTTATATCTGGGTTGAACATTCTCTTATTCAAAATTATGTTCTTCCATCTTTGCTGAAAAAAAATATTCCAATCTGTTTATGTTAGTTATGACTACAAATCCATGTCTGTCCTAAAGGTGGTGGTGGTGGGGGGGTGGGGAAGAACCCAGATGAGCTAGAGGGACAGAGAGAGAAAAGGATAGTAAATGGGGATGAGAGTAAAATGATGAAATCAGAGCTGAGACACAGAGATTTAGGATTGAGTGAGACAAAACAAGGAATGTGTATCAGTCAGGATGGGTGAGGTCATGCTGTATAACAAACATCCCCCAGATCTCAGGGCCTTCACACTGTGAAGATTCATTTCTGATGCGTAGAATTCCCCTGTGTTGTGGGTAGGGTGACATTCTAGAGCAATCATTTCCTATGTCACATTTTATCAGACAACATAATATCAAGGCCTAATTTCAAGTGTGTGAGGATGTATGTCTTCCTGTGTGCTCAAAGCAGAGGGGAACTGGGTAACAGTGAACAAAAGTAATGGCTGCTGCAGAAAAGAAATAAAGGGAGTCTTGAGAGGTGACGAGAGGCTGCAGACCAGAGAGGAGACCAATTCAGGGGCATTTTGGGGTGTGGAGTTGAGACTTCTGGGTATGAGGACTTGAGGGGACCTTTGGGAATCTAATGAATTCCAGCCTCATTTACACCCAACTGAGAAATGAGGCAGGAGAGTGTTCTGATGGCAAGCTGAAAGGTTAGCGTCACTTCTGACAAGGCTGATTCTGAGGACCGTCTTAGTGTGCCTGTGTACTGAGCCCTTCCAGGAGGCAGCACATCCTGACTCTGGCAACACTGTGTGGAGAAACCAACCACTGAGCAGAAGAACTAGGGCTACTCCACATGCTTACCCCGCTGGGCCATTCTTTTCCCATGGGGAGGAGCAGGTGGGAAGTCACTCAGAGATCCCTCCAAATGAAGGCACATCAAGAGGAAATGAGAAGCATTCCTTCTCCCCAACTGAGACATGGAAAAGAAGCCACCTATTTTTATTGAGACAGCTCTGCTTAAATGTCGGGGTGACATTGGAACAAGGGAGCCTTGTTCCATCAAGCATGGGGCCCCTGAGAGAGACAAGGTGAGAGAGACAGAAGTAGATACAGAGAAGAACCCCAACAGAAAAAAAAAAAAATAGAAGAAGAGAAAAAGACCCAGAGATACTTTTGAGACAGGAAAAGGGAGAATAAAAGGTGACTCAATGAAAAGCAGGGAGGGAGGGTGAGAGATCGTATCAGAGTTTCTAGGGGAACCAGGAAAATAAATGCAATAATCCTATCCTGGCTGGGTTAGGAAGAATTCAGGGGAAGGCTAGAAGGCAAACTGAAGTTGTCTGTAGTTTGCCAGCATGCCTGGTTTGTTCTCCAAGATTCTTTGCCTTGTAGTGCTCTCTCTACTGAGCTCTCAGTAGTATGTTGTAGGTGATGCATTGCTCAGGAGATAAAAGCCTCCTAGGTCACCAGTAAGCCCTTCCTTGCTCTGGGGAGTCCAGCTCTGGGGGAGGGAGGTGAGGTAGGGAGGGGGCAGCAGCAGGATCCCTGGGGTTCTGCAGTCACTTTGTCCCTGGGCAATCTGGCTGTGAAGAACAATTCTTTGCATTTCTCTCCCACCCATTTTGACAACCATCTTAAGAAAGATCACTAAAATTTAGCCTGATCAAAGCAGATTCCACTCATAGCTGCACATTTCTAAGGGTTTCATTTGCCTGTTTGTTTGCCAGCCCATATCACATAGCAAACGTTTGCATTGATTTTCCCATTCGCTATTTTTCAAGTCAGAATGTTAAAAAAAGGGGGGGGGTGTGGAGGATGGGGAATGGGAATGTTTTTCTCACAGCAGATACTGAGTTAAATTCTGGTTTCCAATGTTTGATGTTAGTCAGCGTTATTGTCTTCTCTGTGTTAGTCAGCGTTATTGTCTTGTCTGTGTATATTCTTTTTGACTGTACACAAGAAGCACTTTCCACTGGGGCACCTGGGTGGCTCAATGGTTTGGGGCTCTGCCTTCGGCTCAGGCATGATCTCAGGGCCCTGGGATCAAGCCCCGCACTGGGCTCTCTGCTTAGTGGGGAGCCTACTTCCCACCGACCCCCTCTCTGCCTGCCTCTCTCCCTACTTGTGATCACTCCCTTTCTGTCAAATAAATAAATGAAATCTTAAAAAAAAAAAAAAAAAAAAGAAAGAAAGAAAGAATAAGAAGCACTTTCCAGGCCTTAGACGGTACACGGATGCACACCATCTTGGTGAGGTTCCCAAGCTGAGACATTTACACGATCATATATATACACCCCGATAGAGTGCTTGCCTTGAAGTACTTGCTCACATTTGGCATTTAGAGAATATCTGAAGTAGTTTACTTCCTTTTTGGCCTTGACAGAACCCATAATGCATTTTCCCAAGCACTTTGCCCTTCGTTTTTTAAAGTGATCTATTTTCTCAGGGAAATGCAATCCGTATGTTTCTGACTCATTTACACTTAAGTCATCAGACTGCTGTCTGGTAAAGGCTATTGGTGTTCAAGGCGCCCAAGGAGACTATCCCAGAGCCTTCCAGGGTATGTGACACACAGGGGCTATCCCCTCCTGAGTCAGACCACCCCTCCTCCCCTCAGTGTTTCAACCCAGAACCAAAACTGACTTGGGCCAACTTAATGTGTCTTTCCTTTTCCAGAATTTGTGACTGATCTCTCCAACCTTCATAAGGACTTAATAAGAAAAACATGGGCTGATTTCCCACCTCCCACCTCTCCACTTCCCTTTTCCTTAGAAAGTGCTCAGGGTTACACATAAATTGGGGCAGACAGAGGACTTTAAGGAGTTCTGACAGCAGTCTGATTATAAAGGTCCAGCCTGGTCTTGGGTTCAGCTGAAATTGGGCTTCTGCCATTGACAAGTCTTTCCCTCTACTTGGGGAAGACTCATGTGCATCACAAACAAAGAACAAACAAAACTCGGATGAACTAGAAGCTAGGTCTTCCCTGGGAACACAACCAACCTTTACACGTATTTCCCAACCTGCTTGGATAAGTAAAAGGCAAACCCTAATCAAGGGCTCTGATATCAGAGACTTATTTAAAACAAACAACTGACTAACTCGGAGGGGTTGATGCCCATCCTTGGGTCTGCACGACTTCCCACATCTGCATCTAAGTGCTGAACAATGAGAAGCCTTCGCTCTCAGAATGATTGCCCGGGGCACAGCCAGATCCTTAATCATCACAGAAAAATTCAATTGTGTTCAGTTCTGTGGCAGGAAAGTAAGTGCACGCATATGTTTTAGAAACATCTTCCACATGGAGGATGGAAACAACTAGAATTTTCTGGTTGGAACAAACTGAACCTCCCAAATTCAAGTAACCATTACATACCACTGCCTCCAATATTTAAAAAAAAGATGGGGGCGCCTGGTTGGCTCAGTGGATTAAAGCCTCTGCCTTTGGCTTGGGTCATGATCCCAGGGTCCTGGGATTGAGCCCCGCATGGGGCTTCCTGCTCAGCGGGGAGCCTGCTTCCCTTCCTCTCTCTCTGCCTGCCTCTCTGACTACCTGTGATCTCTGTTTGTCAAATAAATAAATAAATAAAATCTTTAAAAAAAATTAAAAAATTAAAAAAAATGATGATGGCGTGCACAATTTATTGCTTGCTTGCTATGAGCTAGGAACTCTAGGTGAGGGTTCTTTCAATCTCAGTGTCTAGTCCTTTTTAAGAGTTGACATCACCTGCACTGATCCGATGAGGGAACTGAAATTCAGTTGGCTGGTGATCCAGAGTTTGAGCTTTTTCCCTGATACCATGCTACATCTCCTGAGATGTTTTTATAGAGACTCGAGTTCCTTCATTTTGTTGGAATGGACATTCTGCTGCTGTCCGAAAAGGGATTCCAAGTTTTCTTCCCAGGTAGCTATATTTTTTGACTCTCTCTCTCTCTCTCTCTCTTTTTTTTTTTTTTTTTTTTTGGTAGATGCAAAGAGTTATCATGGAACAGTAGCCACCACATTTGGAGGACTTTGGAATTTCCCTAATACTTTCTTGAAAAATGATTTTGGAGAGGCAAGGTCAGGAAGCAGGGTTGCTTAATTCTTGGGGCCCTAGAGGAGACCACTAGGTCTTTTAGGCAGTCTCCAACCTAATGTTCTTTTGTCCATTCTTGGATGGGAAATAGCCATGTCCATTTCCCTTGCCTACCCTAGGAAGTAAATAAGAAAACATGCGAAATGCCTCACCGTAGTGTATGCTCATGACCATGGGTCCCGTATTAGGTAAATCAGAATCTGTAAGCAGTTCATGTTGGACCAAGGCAATGATTTCCTCATCATGGAATGGCCATTTTGGTTTTCCAGTGTGGCAGTCTAGGGCTGGCTTCAGCAACACATATACCAGTAACGCAATCAAAATTCTAGTCAAGGCTGGTCTGTGGATGGGCTTCTGGACAAGATCATTTGTTTTTCTGTGCTTGATGGATATCAGTGATAGAATTATACTGGATTGAAACACATCCCACTGCACATGGTCTGAAACTGATCTGCAGAGTCAAGCCTACCATACAACCAGATGACCCTGCTGCTGGTCATTCCAGAAACCTTGGAGAGAAGTCCTGTCTATCCTGCTTCTAGCCCTGTGAGAGAAGCAGATGTTCAGATCCACCAGCTTGGAAATGCAGGTCAGAAGAAACTCTTTCTGAACATTTTTCAGACCCCTAAAATGTCTGCGTGTTTTGAAAGGAGGTAAAGAGCTGGTTCTAAGCTCGATTGAACGGAGGGAAACCATTCGGGTTACTTAACCGCCTGATTATTCACCAGTTGTAAAATAACTCAAAGAAAAATTCATGGCCCGTGTAAGGTGCCTGGAGAGATTGCTAGGTGAATTCTGACTCTGCATTCCCATTTTGAATCCCGTCTGTCTTCATCAACACAAGGCAAGGCCCGAGAATGCTGCATATTCTGTTTCCCGTGTGTGTAGGGTACGTTCTGCTAGAGGCTTATAGTTGGATGCAGGCATTGAGGAGGGAAAGTTGAAATATCAGTTGGATTCTTGACATTCTGTACTAACTGAGAGAGGCTGAGTCAGCTGTAGTGTATGTGTGTGTGTGTGTGTGTGAGAGAGAGAGAGAGAGAGAGACAGAGAGACAGCAAGAGACAGAGAGAGACAGAGAAAAGAGACCTGCCTTGCCATCCCCAAATATCCTGCACATCCACGCGAGAGCCCGTGTCTCAGAGTCAATCTGTGGCTTCCCCTGACCCACAGTTTTTCAGATGAGACCCAGATGACAAAAGCAAGTGTGGTCTGAATCCTCATAAAAAGCAATATGACCGACTCCCTTGAATGAAGAAATGAAATGGGAGTTAACATTCCCAGAACCCCTGACCTTGCTTGATCAGCGGGAAAGTCCCCGCTCAGCCCGGACTCTACAATATAAATGTGTCGGTGCTCATTTAGCAGGGCTCTGCGCACCACTTTGATCTTCTTACATGAGCAGAGTAACTTTAAATTAGAAAAGATGACTTCTGATGACAGGAATAAAATTGATCTCCTTCTACCATGCTGGGCTTTGCAATCCCTCTCACATTCCTGAGCTCCAAGCTGCCCAACTGGGTCTTCCAGAGCTGACAGCTCGCGGGGGCGGGGGAGGGGGAGAGCCATGTGTGGCATGTGTGGAAGACGAGGCCTGGGCAACAGGAGGCAGATAGCTGGTTATTTTTATTTTAGTTTTGAGCAAGCGCACGGGAGATGTGTGGGCTCGTTCCTTCCATCCTCAGGGACCGAGGAACAGCACACACTACACTGCACCACCGCAGGCTTGGGTGAGAGAGTCTGCCCCCAAGATGAAGGGAAGCATGCAGGGAGGTGGGGAGGAGGTTAAAACACACCAACTTCTAAGACTCCTTTAAATTGTACCATCTTGAGCAAAGAAAAGCCTGAATTATGTAAAAGCTGGCCAGCTGCCCACATCTGGCAATGGTCAGAGTGTTTTGTAAGCAGGCAGTTTCCACACAGCACGCAGAGCTGGGTCCACTCTGGAAAGAATGATGAGTCTGTGAAGAAGTCCGTGGGACCCGGCCCTCGGATGGATACCCCCGGGGGTGAGGGGAGCCTTTGATCCCCCCCGGGGCAGCCAGGTGAGGTGAGTTACGTCCTCCCTGCTAGGACTTCAGCAGGACAGCGGGAATTCCTGCTTGAAGTGAAAACCATGCGTCCGTTCTGGGGTCAGACTTTGAAATCCAATTTTCTCCAAGTCTTCCAAAGGTCCTAGAGGAAATAAGACTCTTTCCTGTGTCTGGAACTTTAGTCTTTCTGAATAGACCACTGTCCCACATTCCCTTGGCTCCCCTCAACCGAGATGGTCATTGGGGGGTTCCCAAAAGCTGTACCACCCATTATAGCCCATGTTAACCTCTTTCTGTTCACTGCTGTTAGGCCTGGACTCTGCCAGGGCTCATGGAGCCCGGGACCAGGGATCTGAGAGTACCATCGAGCTGCATGCATACGGGTTTTCCATGTTGGGGAGCGTATCTTACAAATAAGCCCCTCCCTGGCCCACTTTTTGCGGTTCAGCCCCACCAAACCAGTTGAGATAAATGCAGATATGATGATGGGTTTTCTTTTCCTGGAGAAACAAAAGAAGAACATGGTTTAAGTGGACACTTGGGGAGCTGTTTCATTTTTATTTTTTATTTCCTAAAGGAAGTCATTTTGGAATTGACTTAAGCTTTAACACAATAGGCTCACCCTTACAGGGACCATTTTCAGGAGCTCAGGGATGGCATCCTCAGGGAGCATCAGCCCGATAGATATCCTTTGAGCAGGAAGCTGGGTACTGGAATGCAAAATGTGTTTTATACAAAATTGCCCATTTTCTCCATTTTCCTGCAGCTCTGGATTATGGGATTCTATCAACAACCTATGCCAATATAACCTTGCCATTAAGAGTCTTGGAGTCTTGGCCATAGGAAAGCTCTAGCAGATACTTTGCAAGGGACCGTGAAGAGTAGAGCTAGGCGGGTATTTTTTGCTGTGGGCCAGTCTTCCTTGCACATGGCACCGATTGGCGTCGGGAGTGCTATAGGGAATGAAATAATAATATGAATAATAAAAAAAGAAATTCTCTTTGTTCGATGCTTATTTAAACTGGGTTCTCCTTTATGCAAAGCACATTTGTGTCATGTGCCTCCAACCTCCAGGAACACCTTCTCAAGCATCACTCTCAGGCAGGCAGAAAAAAAAATGCTGCACTATGTTTCGCCAGGACTAATCTGGGCCGTCCTCTGTATTTGCGAATAGCAACCTACAGAGGGGTTTCTACACAGACAAGTAGTAGATGAAGACAGAACTAGACCAGAATTCTGACTCTGTTGGCTATGAGATCCCAGGCAACCCACTTATACTTGTTAAGCCTTCGTTGTCTCCTCCATAAAACAGACACAATAATATTTAGTTATGAACGTCAATTGATACAGAGCACATAAAAGGTTTTGCATAATGCTTGGTCAATAGTAAATACTTAACAAGCAGTCTTAATGTTACTACTGTGATTTGATCATATTATTAGCTTTCCCCAATATGCTCCCTAAAGGATGAAAATGAATCCAATTTGTCATCTAAAATCTTGCCTTCTCTCAGTCTCACTCACAATTTTAATTCTGACATTGAGCCCCTTGAAAATGGACTTGACTGGCACTACAGTGTCTCCCCAGGCAGAGCTGGTGCCAGCAGTCACGATTTAACATTGAGCACCCCAGTGACTTGCGGATGAAGCATGAGGGACTGTTACACGGAGGGCGCTTCAAACCACATGCGAGGAGTAAACGTGAACCATGGAAATCAGATCTCTGCGCAAAATCACAACTTGGATCTTCGGCAGAAATCTTCTGTGAAGCTTGAGGAGTCTTTCCTTTTAGGTAACCCACAGTGGAGGGGTGCCAATGAACACGCTTTAACTTGGAGCCCCCAAAGGGCAACTGTACGAAACCGAGTCGCCCCAAATGTATGGGGTTGCCCAACACAAACAGGAATCCAACTTGTATATGCCTGACTGATACAGGGAAGGGCCTGGGGGTGTCCTCACGAGCAGCATGACTTTCCTCTAGGAGCTTCTTCAGTCTATATACATGGCATTCCTCCTCTGAAGGAATTGGCGGGGAAAAAAAAAAAAAAAAAAAAGAAAGCCTTGCCTCTAGCTATGATGTAGAAATTATTATGCACAGTCTGGATTAGGATTCCAGGGATGAAGCAATCGTGAGCAGGACTGTCTCACTCCTGTCAGAGAGGCATGTCATGACCGAAAAACCAATTAGGCCCCTGCTAGTTTCTCATGCACCCACAGGAGAGCTTTATTCTTTGGCTTCTAGAGTCCCAGAGATCTACTTCAATGCTGAGCGAGTTTGAAGAATGCTCCAGAAATACCAGCAGTTTTTGTTTGTTTGTTTGTTTGTTTTTTGTTTTTGTTTTTTAGGTAAGGAGAACATTATTTTTGTTATTTTTTCAGTCAGGAGCCAGTCCTATAGAACCATATCGCCTGACTTTTATTATGTGTCAGCATTTTTTAACACATTCATGTGTGCCATCCCATTGGGTCCTCCCTCACAGGCGCCCTGTGAGACCAGCAGGGCACCTTGTTTTTCACAGGTGGGAAAACACGGCGGCACAGGTGAGTCACTCAGCAAGTGACAGAGTGGTGGACGGCCTCTGACCAGACCTGGGGGTCTGTCTCCTCACCTCAGGTCCTCTCCAGCTAGTTCTGAGGACAGGCCGACTAGAAGCTTCTTGTTCAGAAAGAGTCTACAGAGCTGGGACACAATCCTTCAGGTCACTGTAGTCTGGTGCCTTTTTAGATCTCATTATTCCTTATAAGTTCCTAGCTGTCCTGGTCTGTTTTAGAGATCACTTGAAAAAGGTTCATAGGCAGACGCTCCTTTGAAACCTTGTCCTTTGGTTGTTCCGTGCTCACCTCTCCCTCTGGAGTCACAGAGTAAGAGAATGTCCTGGGCCAGAGAAGCTGGTCTGACTCTAGTTTACTGGTGAGTGCCCTTGAATTCTGCTGTTTAATCTGTGTTGGCTTAATGTTTATGGCCCAGAGAAAATGACAAACACGTTTTTCCTTAAAATAATTTTTTTCTGTCAACTACACTGACACCCCCTTCAATAAACTGTGTTGAGTCCATGTCGTGTGCTCCAACTCCAGGAATTTTCCTTTGGCTCAAGACAGCTCTGTGCAAAGACAGTTCTGATGCCTTCACTCCAGGGGTTCTGTTCTTCTGGCTGCTTCCACAGAGCATCTGGAATTATCCCAGGCCACATTTAAGGGTTCAGAGAAAAGGTTATCCAAGGAGGGCAGGTCTGGCCTGATGGGGACATCCAATGGATTTCTAGTAGGCTGTAGTGCTTGTCCCTCAGGCACATGTATTGAACACACGCTGTGTGCAGAAGACACAGGGACGTCACACTCTACCTGGAGAGACCCACAGGCACCATCACCATGCCGCAGATACTAGGCTGGAATAGAAAGTACCCCAGCCAATGACAGCTACGATGAAAGGTGTGGCCTGAAAAGAGAGGGAGCTTGGATGGAAGCCTAAGAAAGTCAGGACACCAGGGCCACCTCTCCCTTTAGCATCAGACTTCGGTTCCTTGTCCAGAAGATTGAGAGGTTGGGCAAGTTCAGGGTTTCCTTCCGGCTCAGAGTCCACAATTGCACCATTCTGCTGGGGAAACAGGCTAAGAAGAGCCCTGGGGTCTAGGCACTAAAGTTAAAAGAGAATTTTTTACATTGTTTCCTCCATATGTAAGTTGTTACTCTAAGTCTAGAGGCCGCTTGGACTGGGGAATGGAGAACACTGGAGAAAGCAGGTGGTCGGAATAAAAGCCCCTTCAGGTTCATACCACACTCCGGAGGCTTTGCAGAGGCTTTTCCAGGCTCCCTGCGCACATCCTGGTGGCCAGTGCCGCCTCTGGCTCCTCCCTCTACCGCCTGAATCCTACCGCCAGCTCCCAGCCTCCTGGGGGAGATTGGAGCCTGGCCGGGGAGGCCTGTCACTCACACACAGGTTGGTGAAGGAGCTCATCCAACAGGCCATGCATAATGTGAGGGAGTTTCACAGGGTGGATGGGTGCCCTGGCAAGAAGGACCCAGGGAAGTGGCCCCAGGGGGTGGAGGGGGAGGGTCTGCCCAGGGGTGCCTGTTTCAAATTCAGGGAGGGGAGGGCTTGGCCAGGGCATAAAGAACAGGCCCAGGGCTCCCATTCACCCAGAATACACATGTGGTTCCATTCAGATCGCTTTTGGATAATAACGCAGTTTTCTTTGTTGTTCGGTTTGTTTGTTTGTTTTTTAAGAGTTCACATTTCCTGTGCCGAGGGTTTTCCAAACACCCCCTTGCGCTGCCCTTTCCAGATGGAAAGGCCTTTGAAGGAGGGAGTCTCTCCGCAGCCACCGCCCTCCCTTCCCGGTCTCCCTCAGGCCCCCAGAGCAGAAGCTCCCGGCAGCCTAACAATGGGTTTTCTTTTAGAGCATTTTCTGTTTTGGGGGGGGGGGGGGGCTGAAAGCACTTGAGAATTTTCTCCTGGTGGAAGTGCAGTGCTTGAAGGAACTGGGGTTTTGAAAGGGAAAAATCAAACAGGGGAAAAAGAGCAAGTGATGTTTCGGGGCCTCAGAGAGGTCACATTTGGGAAAAAGCCCTTTGGGAAGAGCGAGGTAGAGAAGGACGAGCTTCAGGCCGGCCAGAGGACTACTGCAGAGGGCCTGGCGCTGCCCGCATCTGAGCAGCCCTGATAGAGAAGGAGAGGAGCTCTCTTCCTGAAATGTTCTCTCCTCCTCCCCGAATTTGTTTTGTTCATTAGGGGCTGGATAAGAAGTCTATAGAGAGAAGACATGCTGTCAGGAAATGAGGCATTAGGATCTGATCTTACACTTCCATGCCTGCTCTATGGGAAACCTTATCAGCACACCCCTTCCCCATTTCTGAGGATAAGCACTGCCCCGGGCACACCCCGGGCGCCACCCCCCCTGCCCCGCCCCCCCAGCCATGGTGCCACTCAGAGACTCCAGGCACTCACCGCACACTCCATCTTTGCTCGCTTCAGAGCTGGAGCATTCTGCAGGACAGAAGTAGGAAGGTGCCGGGAGGATCCCAAGATGGAAGGAGAGGGTTGGGGAAGGCACCCAGGTGACAAGTGCCACTTGTACACGAAGGGACCAGGTCCTACTGACAGCTTCTGGCATCCCTTCCTGAGCATGCATCCCTGGGGGGTTCCTGCATCTGTTTGAGGGAGCTAAAGGCTCTCTTTGTAAGAAGGGCCATTGCGACGTCATTCTCAGCCACAGAGGAGAACAGTGATAAAGACAGCACCGGGAGCAGAAGGAGCTCCTACCCCCTCCCTGCATTCCTGCTCACATGCAGGATGAGAGTTCTGTCTTTTCCATGGGAGGCTGTGTGGCCTGGTTCTCTCTGTCTCTCTTTCACCTTGAACCCACCTTCTGGCAATGAGCCATCCCCTGTCACCTGGGTTTCCAGATGTTGAACAAACCAGGGCACTACCTGAGCCATTGCACTCTGTCCCGGGCTTCTGGGCACTCTTTCCATTACGAAGTGCATGGAGAACGCCAGCTGGCCGTGTGTCTGGTGGGCAATGACCACAAGACACCAGACCCCCCCGCTCCACAGCCCCAACTCTCCCCTTTTCGTGGATCTCAAAGTCTTAGCCCAAGAGAAAGGAGTGGAAAACTGCTTTGATCTCTATCCCAACTTCCCCTACAAATAATCTGATGTTTGGATCTCTATCTGCCTGTGACTATTTGTCACTTGGTTCAGAATGTACAGAAAGACTAAAATCAATAATGGCTAAGATTTCCTGAGGCTTTACTAGGTACCAGGAAAGCACAGGTTTAGAGGATTTTGGTAAAATGTGCCAAGTCACTGGCTGGTCAGTGGTGGAGACTACATGACCCCCAAGCTCATGCTTTCAGGAAGTCTGTGAGGGCATTCAGCACAAGCAGAAAATAAGCAAATGAGACAACATCAAACTAAAAGCTTCTGCACAGCAAAGGAAGTCATCCACGAGATGAAAAGGTGACCTACTGAATGGGACAAGATATTTGTGAATCATATATCTGATAAGAGGTTAGTATTTAAAACATAAAAAATGTATTCAACTTAAAACCAAAAAGAAAGAAAGAAAGAAAAGAGAGAAAGGAAGAAAGAAAGAAGAAAAAACAACCCAACCAAAAATGGGCAGAAGGTCTGAATAGACATTTTCCCAAAGAAAACATACAGATGGCCAACAGACACATGAAAAGATGCTCATCATCACTGATCATCAGGGAAATGTAAATCAAAACCACAATGAATATCACCCCATACCTGTCAGAATGGCTAGTCTTGAAAAGATGGGAAATAAGTGTTGGCAAGTTTGTGGAGGAAAGGGAAGTCTTCTTTTTTTAAAAAGGGTTTATTTATTTATTTGACAGAGAGACACACAGCAGGAGAGGGAATACAAGCAGGGGGAGTGGGAGAGGGAGAAGCAGGCTTCCTGCTGAACAGGGAGCCCAATGCAGGGCTCAATCCCAGGACTCTGAGATCATGACCTGAGCCGAAGGCAGATGCTTAACAACTGAACCACCCAGGCATCCAGGAAAGGGAAGTCTTGTGTGCTGTTGCTGGGAATGGAAAAGAATGGGGGGGGGGGGAATGGGAAGAATGGAAAAGTTTATGGAGTCTCCTCAAAAAAATTAAAAAGAGAAATAATACATAACCCAACAATCCCACCTCTGGGTATTTACCCAAAGCAAATGAACATTCCAACTTGAAAAATTATCTGCACCCCTGTGTTCACTGCAGCATTATTTCCAAGAGCCAAGATATGGAAGCACCCTATGTGTCCACTGGTGGATGAATGGATAAAGAAGACGTGGCATGTATATACAATGGAATATTACTCAACCATTGAAAGAAGTCAATCTTGCCATTTGCAACAACATAGAGGAAACTTGAAGGCATTACCCTAAGTGAAAGAAGTCTGTCTGACTGAGAAAGATAAACACTGTATGAGCTCACTTTTATGTGGAATTGTGTAAAAACAAAACAACAACAACAACAAAACCTGAGTTCATGGGTATAGAGAGCAGATTGTGGGTTGCCTGAGGAGAGGAGTAGGTGAAATGGTTGAAGGGAGCCAAAACATACGAACTTCCAGTTATAAAAAGAATAAGCCATGGGGGATAGAACGTACAGCATAGCGACGATAACGAATAAGACAGTATTGCATTTTTGAAGGTTGCTAAGAGAGTAGATCTGAAAAAGATCTCATAACAAGAAAAAAATTCCATAACTATGTGTGACGGTGGATGTGAAATGGACTTATGGTGGTGATCATTTCATGAAAGATACAAACCTTGCATCATGGGGTACACCTGAAACTAACATCATGTTGTATGTCAATTACAACTAAATTAAAAAAAAAGTTAAACAACTTAACTTGGAAAAGAAAAAGAGTTCTATGGGACGGAGAATCTGGGGCAAATCAAAGGCAGGAAGCTGGAGAGAGACCCACTGACGGTGTGGGGGAAGGTGTCCTCAGGGCCCTTGGGACAGGCACAAGTCCTTGCTGACCTGTGCCCGCTGTCACATGTGACAATGAGCAGGGATTTGTTCGGCGATGCTGCTTGGGTTTTCTGGGGTTTCCCTGACCTCAAATATTCTTTCTCATCTCCAGGTAGTTTCAAAGTGGCTCTGAAAATAGTCAGCATAGGTACAGAGATTTTGGAAACTTCAACCCTATTGCCCAAACTTTGAAAATGTCATTGTTTGGATGCAATTTATAAGCGCAATTTCAGAAAATGAGTTTCCCCTGTCTCATTTCTCCTTTTCCAGTGTGTATGGTAAGGGGAGCTAAGAGAGATGAAAAAGAAGTTTAAAAATTAAACAAAAAACCACCAGAGCATTTCAAAGGCAGTGTTCATTTTATATCACCAGGGTCTATGGAGTCGAAAAACAAGGATAGCCAGTTGCAGGCTCTCTTGCTGGGGTCCTTCCTCCAGCCAGGAGGGTAGGGAGGGTATTAGAGCGGTGGTAGGAGAGCCCTAGAGGCCCTGGCAGGTAGTAAGGGGCATCGCCTGCCCTTGGTCCATGAGGACATTTCTGACTTTGCTGACCTGGGAGCCGGAGCCAGATATGAGACTTTGCAAAACTCTGCCCAGAAAATTCTAATAGTCCAGGAGTTATGGCTTCTCTGCTTAGGACCCGTCAGTCTGAAATGCTTGTGAGAGTTTTGCTGTCCCGAGTGTAAGTTCCCAGACAGTCCCGTTAAGACTGTATTTGCAGAAGGGAACTTAATCCCTGACCCAAAGATAGCTTCCAGTATTGCTGATGTCTACCTCCTGGGAGCTCCTGTCTTGCTAAACCAGAGGGAATATTTGGGGCAATGTGCAGTAGGGGAACTCCGGAAAGGAGAGGGAACCAGTCAGAGTTTCGGACCAGGACCATTTTCTGGCTCTGCCTCTCCCAGGGTAGCACTGGCTTCCTGGCCAGCAGTAAGGTCTCCTGCAGGACTGAGCCTCACCAGGTGGGGCTGACTCAGTCCTCCTGACATGACTTGATGGCCTCTTGAACAGGCAGGGTCCTTAGCATTCACTGTGTCGTTCCAGGCAGAACCCCACAACTTCAGATATCTCTCATCACTTGACAGCCCTCCACTTCCCAAAAGGTTCCTTAGCTTTTCTTACAGGCTTGCCATGGCCAACAGCTGCTTGGATCACTTTTCTTTCCGGTTTTCCTCTTACCACTACAGCTGAGTCAAAAATCTTGGCAGAATGGAAGAGAAGGAAAGGGCCCAGGAGATAGAGAATTTCTCCTTCTTCCCAGTCATCCTTGTGCAATTTACTGCTGTGTGCACCCACCACCGCAGAACAGTGCTCTGTCTCTTCTGGAATCTTGGTGGATTTTCCCACCCGTGCACCCAGGAAGAGTTTGCAAAATGCTGGAGTGGGCAGTGAGCGTCCACTAGGTTTACGAAATAAAGTAAGCAGGCCGCCCCTGACATTTCTACCCACAGAAAGCTTTATGACAGCCTCTTTGGAAGCATTCTTTGAGGGGTATGTCATTTATTAAGAAGCTCATTCTGGATAATGCCTTAAAAAGGCTTACCTTAGCTCATATGCCAAATCTTTAATCAAATAACAATGTATAGCTAAAGCCCGCCAAGACTCCTTGGATAAAAGCCACCCGGATTTCTCCCTACAGGGCTGTAAGCAGATGGAATCCGATGTATTCCACACAGTATGAATGAATAACGCAGCCGAGTAAGTTCCTTGGTGGGTCTGCTACAAATACCTTAGATAAAAAAGATTGTTTCTTCATATTCATATTTTAGTGTCATGGGGTCATTGCCTGTTGGCTGGGCTTGCTGCTCAAATGAGCAAACGCTGACATTCTGACCTCAAACACTGCTGCTTTTAAAAGAGCCCATGCACAGGCTCTCGAAACCAATCACAGACCAGTCACAAGTGATGTTCTGCAGGCAATGTTAACAGGCCGGAAAGGCAAGGCAAAACATCCATGATCATGCCAGAGGGAAGAAGGATACTTCTTGCACAACATCCCTGCCCCCATTATTTGATGGTTTCCAATAGTTCCTTATTTATGAGAAAATGGTCTGTATGCTTTTGGCCGGCATAGTATAAATTTTTCAATATGGCTTACTTGGAATGTTGGGTAGGGAGCACAGCTGACCATGTGGAGGGCCACCTGGTCTAAATTCTGAACTCCTGAAGCATAGTCTCCCGAGGCCCATAGAGGTTCTACGATTCCTCGGGCTTGAAGAAGTAGGTGTAGAGGCTACTGAAGATGAGCATTTGTCCAACCATCATGTCAACATCTAGCTACTTATTTATTCATCAAGAGAGAGTGTTGAGGGATGTCTTTGAGTTGGTTTTAGAAAAATGTGTTCTATGGGAAGTTAGCAATTGCTTTCTTACTGGCAGGAAATTGACATGATGCATTCATGAAAGAGAAGGATATCAGTGAATTAGGACAAAGATTTCCCAACCCAATATGACTGCTCAGCTTATGATTCACATGTTGAACATGAAGTCAGAAGCTATCTTGGAATTGAAAAAGTCTCATAATGTATAAAGCTGCTTGAGCGCCCCAGAAAAACATCAAAGAGAGGGACCCACCAAGGTTTCCCATGGGACTGCCATGGAATCATGAAGAAAGCACGTGATAGAGGAACAAAGGAACTTATTCTCTCATCTTTGGCCATTGCTTCAGAAGTGGAGGACACCCAAACGATTAGGAATTTTCCAACTAGGAAAAGAACTTTTCAGCTTACTATACCAACTTCTTGTCAATGTTGATATATATCGTTTTCATGTTAATTAAATAATAATATCTGGTGCCAAAAGACTTTATGAGAAATGAAATCCAGGGAAAGAAATGCTATCTGATTCAATTTAGCATTTGATACAAGTAAAATAAGTAGCAAACAAGATAGATTATTCATAAAATAATGAATCACAGCCTTTCATGTCTATAAGAGTTGGCACGAAGGTCATTCATTCATTCAGCAAATGTTTACTCACAGCAGGGCATTTTTTTTTTTCTGTTCTTCATGGGGCACCCCATGTTACTTTGCGTAGGGCTAATGTCATGTGAAGAATGGCCAGTAGTTTCTGTGTCCATTCTGGAGCATGAAAGAAAACATCAATTCATGCCAGACCAAAGAAGCCACCCCCAAGACCAGTGTCTTGAATCGTTCTCTAGGTAAGTTATGGTATGATGCTAGCCACTCCTATCCACAAAGCTAAAATGTCAGTGGTACTTGTTTCTCATGTGATAGTTTCCAATGGGTTTTCGCCATCATTGAATAGCTCTGCTTCAAGCAGCAGTGTGAGCCCGGGTCCCTTTTCCTCTTGTTGTGCTGTCCTTTTCAACTCTTGGCTTTCAGCTTCTCCCTGCTCATCTTCATCACGCCAGAGGCAGAAGAGCATGGAGGCAGGTGTGTTATGAAGTCTTAAAGGGCCAGAACTGCCATCACACATTACTTCCTCCCATGGGTCGGAACTCCATCAATGCCACCAGCCAAGCCACAAGAGATGCTGGGACAGCCTAGCTGTGTGCCAGTGAGGAAAAGGGGTATAATGGACTCTGCCACAAAATACATTTCTTGAAGCTTACTGTGGGCCAGGCACCCTGCTAAGTGCAGCGGGTTTGAATGGTATACACCTATTACATTGTCGGTTTCACAGCTGGTATAACACGTGGCAGAACTGAGACAAGAACCAGGTAATGAGACTTCAGAACACACATGCTTCGCCACTGTGCTGTCTGCTCTGCTCTACACTCCCATCATACCCCCAGCCCAGAAACTTGGTGGAGGGCTGCTCTGAACACAGCCTACTCCTCTGTCCACCAAGGGGCTGGAGGAACGGTCGCCGCTTCCACAGACAGTATTGTGTGTATGCGTGTGCGTGTGCGTGTGTGTGTGTGTTGGATGGCTTGTACAGGTGACTTAGGTGAGATTTTTCTAAAATTGTAGGAATATGTTAAATGAAACATAATATAGGAAGAACGATTGGAGAGAAAGGAAAAAAAAATCTTTTTAAAGTCCATCAGTGAAGACCACCTCACAAGTTTTTTTTGCTGTTATCTTCATCTATAACCAGATGAGGAGTTTCCTCTTTTTATCTTGTGCTTCATGTTCTGGCACAAAGTCTGGCTCCCTCTTTACCAGAGATTGAGAACAGCTGCTCCCTTTCCAATTTATTAGATGTAACATTCGCTTTTATTAAATTTCTTCTTTTTTCCCCTCTCCAGGCTGAAAGTATTCACTTCCTTGCCCCATCTCTCCTCAGAAGCTCTCCCGTCTAGGGCTAACAGCATTTTGAGGATGGTCTTGGAGTCCATCATCCGTTCTGCCAGGGGACCCAGGACTGAGCACAGAGCAGTGAGCTAAGGCCAGGAGCCATGACGTCGGGCTGCCTTCAACTGCGTGACCCTCAGCACGTGACTGGAACTCTGTGCTTTGAGTGTCCTCATCTGAGAGATAAATGGGTAGGATAACTTATTTCTAAATTTCTTCAACTCTTAAGCTCCTTAAGAGCTTAATGACTCTTAGTAATTCTTTTCCAGTGTTTTTATCTTGACTTAGAACATACCAACCTCCAAAAGAAAAAAAAAAAACAACTTAAAATAAAGGTCTCAATCACTTGATTTTGCATGTTCTGGGTGCTGGAATCTTAACCAAATGTTAGGTAAGACTTGTCCAGTTTAGATATTTGTATCTGATCATCCTCCTTGTGTGTGTGTAACCAAATAATTCAAAGCCAAAAATATAAAGTCCATGATTCAAAAGTCAAATATAAAAAGGTATAAATTGAGGAGTCTGACTCCCACACCTCTTCCCTTCCTCTGTGTTCTCTACAACCTCATTATTTCCTCACCTGTCACTACTTCTGTCTGCTTCCCACATATTATTCCAGTGATGCTTTAGGTAAGTGTGAGCAATGGGCTCTCTCTCTCTCTCTCTCAGAATAAATAAATAGGAGCAACTATGTCCTTGTCCACCACCATTCTTATTATATTATCCTCACCTTATAAAAAAAATTTTGGATTTTTTATTGAGATATAATTGACAAATAATGTCACATCCGTTTCAGGTGTACAATAATAGAATGACTCAATGCATGTATCTATTGTGAAATGATAGGCACGATAAGTCTAATTAACATCCATCATCACACATAGTTTTTCTTCTTGTGATGAGAACTTCTACGATCTACTCTCTTCACAGCTTTTACATATACAATACGGAATGGTTAACTCTTGGTCACACTGCTGTCCATTATATCCCATGACCTATTTATTACATAATGGGGCTTTGTACATTTTGACCACGTTCACCCACTTCCACCCACCTGTTTCTTTCCTTTTTCACTAGGCTCTGGCATCTTCCCACATCTCTCTTTAGATGGCAGCCTCACTGTTTTTTTCATAGCTGCGTAGTATTTCATTGCATAGATGTATCATGAGCTATTCTAGTGATCTCCTGTAGATAGATACTTGGCTTGTTTAATAGATAACTTTGTAAATATGTATCCAATTCCTTCTGTAGGAGAAATTCCCAGAAGTAGAATTGCTAGGCCACAGAGTAAATGCACTTGAAGTTCCACCACATTTTGCCAAATTGCCCATCATGGGGTCCTGTCACTCTTCCACCTACACCCACAGTATAGGGGAGTCCTGTTTTTCCACCACCTCTCCCCATCGGGTGGATTGTCCAATCTTAGGACTTTTGCCAATCTGGTAAGTGAGAAACGGTAACTCAGGATGTTTTAGATTTTATTTTCTTTTATTAAGAACAAGGAAGGCGTCTGGGTGGCTCAGGTGGTGAAGTATCTGCCTTTGACTCAGGTCATGATCCCAAAGGTCTTGGGATGAAACCTCACATTGGGGTCCCTGCTCAGCTAGGAGCCTGCTTCTTTTTTCCCCTATACCTGCTGCCCGCTCTGCTTATGCTCTCTCCCTCTCTCTCTGTTTAAAAAAAAAAGAACAAGGATTTCAGAGCCCTTTGAAAGTAACAAGCAGATTTGTTAAGAATGACAAAGTCACAACATGGTACCAACTATATCTGATTTACTACTTAATCTTTAAACCAGAGGTTTTCCAGCTGGCTACTCAGTGAAATCACCTCAGGAGATTTTTAACAAATGTGACAGCCTGGGTCCCACCCCAGGCCAATGAAAGCAGAGCCCCTGGACACACAGCTTCTTCTCATTGTCCCTCAAACTAAAGTTCTCTGGCTCGTGTATCTGCCTTTTCTCTAGGTGTGTCGTCTGTGTGGTGTCTGGGGCCAGCTTCCATATTCTCCTTTTCTATAGCTATGGAGGAACACTCTAAATCTTTTTTTTTTTTGTAACAAGCATCCTTTCTGCTTGGAAACAAATTTACAAATAGACTCCCTTGAATGGCCTGTTCCAACAAGCCCTAAGTAACATGTCAAGCCCACCGCCGTGGGCGGCTCAGCCTATCCCACTGCTCAGCCCTTCCTGCCCAGCGCCTGCAGTCTCCACCAACATTTGGAGCAATACGATTCTAAGGCTAGCTCACGTTCACTCTTACACTTCTGTTCTCCCAGCACATTTCCAGCCTTAGCTAGTGTAGAAGCACTCTGGATTTTCAGAACGTATTCCAAATGCAAATAATCTCTCTTGATAACATGTATGCCTGAATGCAACGGATACTCATATATATTATAGAAATAAAATTGCGAAGCTCTGTGGCACCAATATCAAAGTCATCTCTCATAACCGAGAACTATGGCTTAGGCATTTAGCCAAGTGGTAAAACCTTAGCCACATCTCTAGTACACCTTCCTAATGCACGGTGGCTGAAGGGGGCTAAGATTCCAGTCTTTAAGTGCCCAGAGGACTTCAAGATTTGATCCAAGCGATACACAGACTAGAAGTGGCAAATGTTGCTGCCCTGCTCCCTCGTGCCCTATAGAGAAAGCAGTTCACTTCTTTGTCCTTCAGGCAGGGTCAGCCCGTGGGTCTCAGCAAGGGAGGTCCTTGTGGGGGTGTGGGAGAGGAAAGGGAATGCAGTGTGTGTTTCAGGTCAGAGGTAACTTAACTCCTGTAGGCTTGGGGCTGCCCTGGGGCTTGTGTGGATGCTAAATCAGCTGCAAAACTGGCCTGCAGTGAGCATGGAGGCAGTGATAATCTTGAGGACAGAGAGCAGTGATAATCTGATCCCTTGGTAACACTCTCTGAAGGGTATCTGGGCCAAGTCATCCCAGAATAGGTGCATTTATCAAATGAATTTGACCAGTAAATGGGGACTCTATGAAAAAATTGGTCATTTCCTGTTCTTTTCCCAATGTATTAATCATGCCCACTTTTCATTTCTGACAACTCTATGGCTTGGAAAGATGGCGTTAAGAGTTTGAAAATGAGCACAACTGTCCCTCTTACTGTCTTCAGTGTCCTAGACTTCACTGGCACGAAAACAAGGCCAAGTTCATTCCCATGGAGAAAATGACTCCTCCCTGTCCTTCGACTCTCATCCAGAAATATTGTCCTCACTTCTCTGGCTTGTCACTGAAGCAGGTCGAACAACTGTGTGGAGAGATGTAGAGGGCCAGTGAGCGGGGACACTTGCTGAACATGGTTCAGATCAGCAGAGGAGGCCCCTGGGGACCACCTCACCCTGACTGACCCAGGTGTCTCAGCAGGGCTAGTTTCTCCCGGAACAAAAACACCCACGAATGAAGACCACAAATTTCAGTGGGCTGTGCTGTGAATTCAGAAATTTCTTTAAGAACAGAGAATATGCGAAGTCATATCCGGGAATCAAACAATAAAAGGGGGGTAAATTTTGAAGCAATGGAGCACAATTTCCTTACCACCATGAAAATCTCTGAAAAGATGTTGTCAAGTGTCCCTTGTCCCTCCATGATGCACAGAGTAGAGTTTCTCTCCTTGTGAGCCCTCCGAGGATGGGGTGGGGTGGTGGTGGACATAGACAAGCTAGCTTTCCAGCATCACAAATTCAAAATAGCCATATTAGCTGTCCTTAGAGCTGTTTTACCTGGTTATTTGGGCACCCACAAAGCATAAACCAAACACTCGCCTGCTTTTCTTCTGTTAATGTCTAGAAAAATCTATTTTTTTCCTTTTTGGTTGCTTCTTGACCTCTGTTTTCCCCAGTGCTACTTATAAAATGGCCAACCTTTCATTCTGAGTAATTACTTAGTAGGACCAGACACTGCTCTTTCCCACAGCGTGTCTCCCTTCTCTGTGATTCTGAGACAAAGGCAAGCGACATTTCTCAGAAAAAGTCGGAAAATTAGAACCCAAAGAAGTGTGCCACTGGGTAACCCAAAGTTTCTGGGAGGTGCCAGATCCATTTCCTGCCTCCAGGGTTTCCCTTTCCTAGTCCCCAGAGAGAAATGCCACCCGTGCAATTTTCCGTGTCTCATTCCGAACTCACGAAGTTTCTCATTATATTTTCAACACGAAACCTCAGCATTCAAAACTAACCATTTCAGGATGAAAATGAAAAGATATGCAAGCCTCTGTTAACGGGAATAATTAGAGGAACAGAATCTCAGCTGCGCCAACCGCTCCCTTCCCTTCGAGGATGTGGACAGGCCAGAGAGCCTGGTTCACACCCAGAACCTTCCCCTGACTCTCCTTGAGGCCAAATGACCTTCTGCACCATCCTGGAGAAGCCCTTCTTATTTATTTATTTATTTATTTCCCAGCAGTCTTGATGGGAAAGGCAAGGGCTTAGAAATTTCTGCAGGAAGCTGGCCAATGCCTATGCTTTTCAAGTTTACCTGGTGTCCTTGGCTTCCTGGAGGAGGGATCACAGGTGGGATTGCATTTCAAGCATGGCCCAAAGACCAGCTGTGTCATGCTCTAGGACTCTGCACTTCTGCCTGCCAAAGGAGTTTGTCCAGGATTTAAATTAGGTAGAATTTCAGATTCTTCTTTTTTTTTTTTTTTTATGGAGAGAGAGATCATAAGTAGGCAGAGAGGCAGGCAGAGAGAGAGGGGGAAGCAGGCTCCCTGCCGAGCAGAGAGCCTGATGTGGGGCTCGATCCCAGGACCCTGAGATCATGACCTGAGCTGAAGGCAGAGGCTTAACCCACTGAGCCACCCAGGTGCCCCTAAATTAGGTAGAATTTCACAGAACCTGTACACCGATATGTTTTCAAATAGAATTTTTTTTTTTTTTTTTCCCAGAGAAGGCTGTCCATACAGCCTTCTGTGGAGCAAATGCCCTGCGCTTTTCCAGGGAGAAGCAGGCCAGATACCGAGCCCTGTGGAATTCCCAGCTGAGCCTTGTACAGGGGTTGAGGCCAGCTTTCGGGGCAGGAATTGAACAGTGGCCAGGCAGGTGCTATTCGGTCCAGAATTATCACGATCTTTGTTATTTGCCTCATTCATGGGCACCCAACCTCATTTACTTTTAGTCATGAGAAACCTCCTTCCCTGAGGGATCCATTAGTGGGAAAGAGAGGCTGATTTCAGATATGGGAACTGGAGGAGGTAACAGATAGCCTGGTCTACCTGGCCCAGGTATGGGCCCACGGGGAAGTTCTGAGGACTCAGCCTGCGTGGGAAGGATGGGGATTCCAGGGACACGGGGGTCGGGGCGCACCACGGGCCTGCGAGGAGCGCGGCCTGCGAGAAGGGTGGTTTCCGGTGAGGTTCGCATGTACACTTTTTTTTTTTAATTTAATTTAATTTTTCAGTGTTCTAAGATTCATTTAGAAGCACACTTTGCAATCCACAGAGGGTGAAGACCTAAAGGTTCTTCAGTATGTTTTGAAGGGACACCCAGAATTTGGCTTTATTTTCTATCACTACTGTGAAAGGAGCAGAAGTTATAATTTGTGAAGTGAAATTCATCAACATATAAAGAGTTTAAAAAAAAATGGCAAAGTGTCAATAAACTATTCTTGGGGAGGTCCTGCGGTGGGGTTGAATTCTTCTGAAGCATGGGCTTGGAACCCGTGAATCACTGTGCTTTCCTCTTAGCCCTGCCACATAGCGATGGGGAAAATTGCACTCCGAGGCTCAGTTTACTTGTTTTTAAGGTGGGAAAATTATACACGACTTAGGAGAGAGCTGTGGGTGTTGTGTATGAAACTATCGCTTCATAGTCGCTGAAATGCTAGATCCCCACACCCTTTTCTTTCAATGAATGGAAGACTTCAAAATTCAGTTTTCTGCTTGGCCTAGGTTAAATCTCTTTTGGTTCTGTCCTTATTTAAAAAGCCTTTCTAAAATGCATTAGTGCATTAAATCTGACTTCTTCTGAGTCACTCAAAAATTCAGCATGCTGTTCCTCCATGTTGAATATGCACTTGTACTGTCCCGCACTGTGAGTGTAAGAGATCCGGGTAATTGGGGTGGACATGAATTGTAAGGAACTGCAGATATTTTAAAAATTCTGTTCTCAGTTTTCTCACTTAGCTATTTTTCCGGAAATGGAGTAGCATCAATAAACATGTAATTATTGAAGAGTTTTTGTTGAGTTTAAGTTAACTGAGATTTGTCATACATAACTATCTCCTTATCTTTCTGATGTGTAATATCTATATGCAACTAAATCTTTCAACACTAGGATGAGGTTATGCTTGGGGTCCCATCTGATTATGTGTCCAGAAGTAATTTCCTGACATTGGTGAACCCAATTTGTACATCATTTATAGAAGGGAAAGATTTAAAACCCAGAGAGAAACGATGAACAGACTGTTTCCTTATTCTGTCCATCAGCATTCGTTGAGTCACACTGAGCTCTTGATGCTGGATGCTGTCAGATCTGAACGTGGTACTGGTCAGGGGAGGGGCAGATCGAGGGAGATCTCAAACTGTCTCATCATTCCCACCAGGAGCACACGTGGGTTGTGGAAGTGCCTCCTCCTGGGGTTCCTAACGGGACGGGGAGCCCCATTGGAAGTGCGAGTGGGGAACATTGGGCACGCCATTATCAGTTAGATCCACCTGCTGCTCAGGTCTGGCTGAGAATAGGACATCTGCGAGGGGTGAGCTGAGTGTGTGCGTTCTTCTCATATCCAGAGTTTCCCCTCCCAACAGGTCACGAGCAGTTTGTGGGTAATAAAAACATGGATTGGCACGTCCAAAAATGAATGATGAGACTAAAAGGTATCTGAGTGACTTCAGTGTTGTGAGGCTAAGTATTATTTTATGAAACTTGTATTTCAGTTGTGTGTATGAGTATATGCCTATGTTCTGGTTTGTGACATATAATGTGGTTCCTACTGTAGGTCAAGGTCAACCAAGATTGAAATGCCACTGAATTGGCAATGGGTACCCCACTGGAGGTGGCTGGGATGGGTTTTTATTTCCTGTAAATCATGAGTGCCAGATTTTACAAATATGTGACAAATGACACGCCAATCCTCTGCAATGTTCCTTCGTATGTTTCTGGAGCAAAAGAGGGAGAAAGATCCTGATGCTGAGAACTCTTCTGGTCATGAAAATAGAAGAGTCTACCAATTCAGAGCAGAGGACAAAGCTCTGCCTATAAGGGAAAACCTTCTGCCGTGGGGAAGAGGACAAGAATAATACTTTGTGTTCTTAAGGCAAGTACTATTATTCATCATCTTGATGGATCCCCTGTTTTCCAACATCTCCTTGAACGCATCTCTCCAAATGACAGAATGTCCAAACTTTCTTGAGACTGTTTTTAAACCTACACCTTTTTATTTAATGTTAGCATTTCCAACAAAATCCTGGAGTCATTTCAGCTTCCATTCCAGACGTCAACATATACAGTTCTTCATTCCAGACTCAAACAAGCTAATCAGTATCAGCGTTAAACGAGTTTAGTTCTGGGAGCCCTGGACGGGGGGCAGGAGAAGAAGAGAGTCCTTGCCTGCACACCCTTCCCTGTGGGTCCTTGGCTGGTCATGTCCCCTCTTCCGACCTCCTATCCTGAGCCACAAATCAAGAAGGTAGGTCCACTTTGGACTATCTCTAAAGCTTCTCTCAACTGCAACCCTTTCCTTCTCTAGTCAAGTTAATTGTTCTTTTTTATGTCTAGGAACAGCAGGCCCCACCCACTTCCTTTCCTGAAATTTCTGCTTGAGTGTGGCCTAAAGCATAGGCTTACTCCTGTCTCAAGGGCAAGATAAGCTTCTGACGCCTGGTAGTAAGACACATCTAATTGGCACACATCGGGGCCATATGGACTGCTGTGGAGGTTGAATAAATGCCAGGACTGATTTAACTAGGTTGTTTGGCATGGAGGAGATTGTCTGTATTTACAAATTAGCTAGGACTGGTAAAGTATCTTTTCTCCCAGAAGCATAAGCCATTTTTTCAAGCCACCCTTCCATTCTTTCTAAATTCACCTAATCCCATTCAGTGTAGAACAACTACAAAGCTTTTGACTCCAAGATATAAAAAGAAAAGAACCTAATAAAAGTCATAGAATGTCAGGCTAGTGATCCCCCATGTCAGTTTATCTCTGACTCGGGTGCTCAGAGATATGGGCTGGGTGAGTCCTACACTTTTCCTGCGTGACATTGATCTCTAAATATTAGCGATGCCTGCAGAATATTCCAATTTCCCTTAAGACCCCATTAATTAGGTCTAGTACACATGAATTTATCTGAGTCCATTTGAATCTATTTATAATTTCCCCTGACATCCTCAGCGTAATTTGTTCCATATGTTTACAGCCTGCATAGTAAACAGTATTTCCTCCTATTTGTCTCCAAGACAACCTCCCTCAAACTTTAAGGATGCTCTGTCTTTTTGCTTAGCGTTTGTGACTGAGCTGGGCTCTCCCTGGCATCTTCATTCTGTTGTCTTTCAGCCTCTGTTCCCGCAGAAGAGCTCTTTCTAACTGTACCCTAGCCCCCGCCATGGAAGAAGATATCCCATCCATGTCCCTCTCTCTGGACTTTTTGTGAAATATTCTTCTTGATGCTTATGGGAAGAATTAGCCACAGCATTCTAGAGACTTGCCTTGGTGTCATTGAGATTCACACTTACATAAGAATAACTTCTTGTGCTTTTAAAACCGAGTTTCTTTGACACAATGACCCAGAGTCACGTCTCGGTTATGAGTTAAAAACTCATGTCAGTTATCATTCTGTCCAAAATAGACCTCACGCTTGACCAGTCAGACCCCGGCCCACCCAGCTTAGCAAAATAACTCATTGAAAATCTATTTATTGTAAGTCCACTCTGAGTTCCCTACTTATAACAATCTCATATTCCAGTCGAGAAACTATGCACACGTTCACACACACACACATAAGCACATTATGAAGGAGTCAGGGTTTCCCCTAGGTTTTGAAAAGATTTGGTAGAATCTAAATGAACAGCAAAAGGAGATTAAAGGAAGAAAACTTGTTAGATGTCCCCTAGTCTTCATGGCCACAAATGGAGGTGGGAATGATCATTTCTATTGGCCAAGATGCAGAGACAGACTCAGAGAGGTTGAGAGTCTGCCCTGGGCATGATCCTATCATGCCCTTTGGTTGGCAACATGGCATCCCATTCTCCAAGGCCCCCATGACAGAGAATTCAACATGAGCCTTTTACCCTGACCTGTCTTGCACCATGCTTTCTGAATTTTTCCTGGTCTTCCCAGCTTCTGATATCCTGAATTGATTTCCCAGTTTTGGTCTTGCTTCTCTTGTGACCCAAGACATGGTTCTGCACCCCAAGTGAGCTGTCTCTGTGTTCCCTCTCCGTCAAAGCATCAACTGCATGCGTGGCCACTGGGCTAGGCTGCCCAGACCTCATCCCGATCCTGCTGAGGGGACATGACTTTCATTCCCAAAATGGAGCTCTGACCTATTGGATTGTAAAGTCTGTGTTTTTCCCCTCGATCCATATCACCTCCAAGGGAGGAATGACAGGATGTATCAGGTAGCAGAGAATACATAATGCATGGTGGCTTGTGGCCTGTTACTAGATTTAGAGCTAGAACCCTTAGGAACATGTTGGCTGTTCCTCATTTGCTTTGCAGGCCAGAAAAACCTAACAAGAAAGTTGCCCAAGAGCTACTGAAGTGGAAAAAAATATTAAATTTCTTTATTTTTCTAAATCAAATAAAATAGGACTTAATTTCCTACACAGCAAGCTTAGAAACAAAAGGACTAGGAGTCTCTTTCTGGGACTTTCTCTGCTTCTATGTCTGGCTTCCCTGCTCCCACTCCAACTTTGGATCATACGAGATACCGGTGAGGACACATTTGTGGCTTCTGCTCTGCTGGGGTGCTTTTCGTGAGCTCACTGATGAACCTCTTGTGGGCAGTTCTTGGGTGACTCCAAGTCAGGCCAGGAAGATCCCCTTGTGGCTCCTGAGAGAGATGGGGTACTATACTCCCCCGTTGCATTTTCTCCCCCGACACATGTGTATCCCAGCTTGTGTCACAGTGCAGTTGGGGTTATGAGACTGGCTCCTGCCCATGGGATTTGGCAGAGGTGATGTAGCTCACCTCCCGGGGTGACCACAGAACCCGCATAACTCTACACCAGCTCCATCTGACAGAAATTTCTGCCAGGCTGGAAACTTTCCATACATGTGCTGTCCACTATGACAGCCACAAGTCTTAAGGCATGGGAGACCTGAATTTTTAATTTTTTTTTAATTTTCATGAACTAAAGCTCAAATAGCCACATGTGGCTAGTGGCCACCATACTGGGTGATACAGCCCTTGTTCTCCTTCTGCAGTGACCTAGGAAGTCATGTGTTCTAGAAGGTGTAGCTGCAAGACAGAAGCTGCCCCGGGCCCAAGGTCACCACACGGAGCCTCACTGCCCAGGAAAGTTGGTAACTTACAGTAGCTTGACTCACTTGTTTGGGGGGGCATATTTGTTAATGCAGCGTGACCTGACCTGCCTGAGTATGGCAGCTTCTGGGACCCCTCCCATTGCCATCCCATCCGAGTCAGCTCCAACCCAGCCCTCCAGTGAGCTCTGCCCCTGTCCCCCGGGGTGCCCATGTCTGTGCTCCTGCCCTGTTCCTTTCCTTTTCCTTCACTGTTCAACCCCTTCCCTCTTCAGCCTTCCATTTGCCAGACTTGCAACCTGGCTTGCTTATCCTCAGTGGGCCTAGACTGTGGGGACAAAAAAAAAAAAAAAAAATGTCTATTTTGTTTTTTTACCCTAGGCTCTGCCTAGCAACTTCTCTCTGTCTCTCTTTCTCTCTCTTTTCAGCTCTGTTCTTCCCCAGAATCTGCCACCGAGAAAAACAAAGTACAAAATTTCTCAATAAGTACTATACTGCATTAAATTATTAATAAATCCTCTACTTTTAACTACAATTGCAGAGCTCTGGAAGTGGAGATAAGGGAAGAAATTATTTTCCTTTATTCATGCCAAGTTGGCACTTTTGTCAAAGGCCTGAGATCCTGGCATGGGAAGTTCCACAGAAACAATTTATTTGAAAGTATAACCCAGCTGGGGCAAGCCACAGAGAGCTCAGCTCGAACCCCCCCCCCCCCACCCCAGCCGAAATCAGCAGCCCACAGAACAAACCCATCCCCACAGGGCCTTGGGAAGAAAGGCATAATATTACTGCAACTTCCAGTCGAGTTTCTTGGAGAGACAGAGCAGAAAAATCACCGCCCGTGCCTCAGAGTAAATGAAACTCCCCATCAAACATTTCTTTCATTCCCCCCCAAGTTTCTCCCCCTTGAGGGCCGTTTCTTCTCTTATTCATCGCTCTCCTGGCCTCTCAAATTCCCTCCGCACACTCTGAACAACTTCCTTTCTCCCTCTACTTGGGTCCCTCACTCAGCAAAACAATACCTCCCAGAGCCGGTCCAACAGTGAGGATGTCCCCTCACACATGTCTTTGTGAGGGGGGCTCACCCACCGCCCCCCACCACCCAAAGTGGTTCAACAAAAACAAATAATCCGCCCTCCCTATTGTTAGAGAGGGATGTAATGGCCTTTTTCTTCCTTCCAGATGGTCTCATGCCACCCTTCGCGGGAGGGAGCACCCTTCCCTGGGAGCCTCCTGCAGCTGAAGCCAGGGACGATCTGGTCCTTTGAAGGGGGCCCGACTTTCTTGATGGGCACTGTTTGTCCTGCGGCAGCCACAGCCCAGCACCGGCCAGTTCCCCGCCCCAGTGAACCTGCAGCTTTGCCTGCAGCTGGTGGAAGGAAGCTGGTTCTCCCAGTGCCACCATTTCCGCTCCATCGCTCATTGTTCCTGGAGTTAGTTACCGCATTGGTGGTTCAAAGTCATACTCTTCCTTTGCTCTCATTCTGGAGTCCCGTGTTTTCCCCGTCCGCCTCTATTATCCCGAGAGCCTTATTTTTCCTCTTGATCCAAACCAAACAGTGTTTATCGGTCATAGGAAGGGCTTTGCAGGGTTCCTGCCCACGGCGAGGAGTGATACACAGAGCTTCCTGTGCAAGTGTGGCCGAGCGCCAACACAGGGGCAGATCAGAGCCACAGGCTGGAATGGTCTGTGCCAGGGCCAGGGAGACGCATCTGTCCTTTCTCTGCCTGTCACTGGGGGCCAGAGAGGGCCTCAAGACACAAACGTCAAAGTGAGCCAGTGACCAGACCTTTCTCAGGGAGGACCCCATGTGCATGGAACTTGGCTCCCTAAAAAAACAGAGAAATGATGTTGTGGAGCAGTGTACACCTTAGATGAGCGCACGCTTCTAAAGCTGCTCCATACATCACGATGAAACACAGATGGACGTTTCTTTCTTTGAGTTCACTGGAATCTAAGGGGTTGGGTGGGTCATCTTAAGCACTGCCCCCCCTTTTTAAAAAGATTTTATTTATTTGACACAAAGATAGCTAGAGAAGGAACACACAGGGGGGAGTGGGAACAGGAGAGGAAGACTCCCCATAGAGCAGGGAGCCCCAGGCAGGGCTCGATCCCAGGAGCCTGGGATCATGATTTGAGCCCAAGGCAGAAGGTTAACGACTGAGCCACCCAGCCACCCCTCGAACGCTGCCCTGTGAGGGATAGTGTTATGAAGGGCTCCTGCCCAATCCAGGAGAAGAAATGAGGCTTTCTTCCCACCAAGTGCCCCCATTTAACAGGCATGTGACCGCGGGAAGTTCCCTTATCTGCCAGCGTCTCAGTTTCCCTGTTGAGGAGGCTGGACTCAAGGTCTACCGTGTGAAATGTCTATATTCTAGTACTTACTAGATGCTGACAGAGAATATCCAGGAGGCTTTGCTCACAAATCAGGTGGTTGGCCATTTATTGAGTCAGTCCTATGCTGTAGGGAAAACGATGGGTACTAAGAGTACAAGGGCAGCTGAGATGGAGTCTTTAGGACACACACGGGTAGACAGTTATGTTTTCACATGTAAGTGGCATACAATATAGAGGTAAGTGCTCAATAAGAGAGGTGGTTTTCTGGAAAAGTCTGATCTCCCTCTTGAGGAAGAACACATTACTAGAGAAGGGACTGAAGGAGGCAGGGGAGATGTGTTTCAGGAGGAGGGAGCCACCTGAGAGAATTGTACCTGGAAAAAGATCACCGTCTTCCCACCCCAGCCTACAGTGTCTGCTCCCCACCTCTGTGCCTTGGGAGCCCAGCCCAGGTCATGGCGGAGTGGACCAGGGGTAGATACCTGTTTTCAAAGAAGCTGGTTGATAGCTCATTCTGAGCTCTGTGACTTGTGGCCTGGATTGAGAAGCTGAGCCAGTCAAGTCAGTCACTGCTCTGGATTCTGAAGTTGGGAACTGGAGACAACTGTGGGGGGACTGAGAGGATGGGTTTACACGAATGGGGGTGCTGAGGCAGTGTTGGGGTTGAACCTGGGTGTGCAAAGTCCTGAGGGAGAATGAGCCACGGGAGAGTGGAGTGAGAAGGAGAGATGAGGAAAGAGAGGACTTACAGGAGGAGACAGAGTTCCCAAGCATCTTTTTCCACCTCCTCACCCTGGGAGACCCTGAGAGGGGACCAGCTTCCAGTTCCAGGAAACGTCTCATCTCTGTTCTCAGGAGCCCTGTCATTTGGGGGGGAGATTCTTTTATTTCTTTTGGATCAATCTTATAAAATTTTAAACAATAATTATATAGACAAAAATTTTTAAAGACTTATTTATTTATTTGAGAGAGAGAGCAAGAGTAGGGGAAGGGGTAGAGGGAGAGAATCTTTAAGCAGACTCCCTGCTGAGCATGGAGCCCAACTTGGGGCTTGATCCCATAACCCATGAGCTGAAACTGGTGTTGGATGCTCAATCAACTGAGCCACCCAGGCACCCTATAGATAAAATTTTAACAAACACCCATGCAGTTTTTACCCCAAATAAGCAAATGTTAGGAATTTTTCATGTTTGTTCTGGATATGTACATTATAAAAGATAAGAAATCACAATTTAAATTTAACATTGACTATTCTCTTTCTTTTCTTCCCTGGTCTCTCACTCTCTTCACAAAAAAGAAATTAGAAATTCGGCCTATATCCATGACCATTATATGAAGGGGCAATGACTATCAGAAGGGAAAAGGACTTTCCACAAGTGGGAGCTTGCATCCATGTCTCACTGATAAGAATCTTGTCACATGACCACTCCAGCCTATGAGGGGGGCTGAAACCAACTGTGTTTTTGGGTGCTGTTGTTTATTTAATCGAATGTACTTCTTGGGGGAAAAAAAACCAACAACAGTGATGTAAAGATGGAAAGAGAAGACATTTTGGAAGGCAACAAGCTCATTCTGCCAGTGAGGCACATTTGTCAATCTGTAGTTATCGCTCTGGTATTTTTATAATTTTCTCTTTGTCTTTAGTGTTCCTCATTCTCAAGACTGTGCATCCATGAGTCCATTTTTTTGTGTGGATCTAGGGTCTAGTGTGTTTTGTCTCTAGCTTTGAAAGACTCGTGTCTTCTCCACCTCCATTTGCTTTTTCTGAAACATCTTATGGTAGCATCCCAGACTTTTCGATTTCTTTTTTATGTTTTCCTTTTCCATCTTTTGCCTTTCATCCTACATTCTGGGTGATTTCTTCAGAGGTATTTTCTAGTTTAATTTTCTAGTTTAATTTCTAGATGTTGTCTGTTGAGTTGTGTTAAATTTCTGTTCCACTCTCCATCAAGTTGTTGTTGTTTTTAATCAAGATTATAGCTGTATTTCTACACTGTCAGTATGGTTGTTTTTCATTCTGATTTCTCTTATTTTGTAAGGTTCCATTCTTGCTTTATGGAACTTTTTTTTTTTCTTTATCTCTTTGAACTTGAAAATGGGATTTATTTTAGGGAGCTGGTTTGACTAAGAACTTACAGTTGTGTTGGCACGTAGAGTGTCTTTATTTTTTCTCCAATGCATGTGTTTGAAATTTTCCATTAAAAAGTTTGAATGATGAGGGGCGCTTGGGTGGCTCAGTGGGTTAAGCCTTTGCCTTTGGATCAGGTCATGGTCTCAGGGTCCTGGGATTGAGCTCTGTATCAGGCTCTCTGCTCAGCAGGGAGCCTGCTTCCCCCTCTCTCTTTGCCTGCCTCTGTACCTACTTGTAATCTCTCTCTCTCTTTGTCAAATAAATAAACACAATATTTTTTAAAAGTTTGATGATGAATCCATGGTTATAAGCACATAAGAACATTATTTTTCAAAGTTTACTAAGTTGCCATTTGCCTGGTATGGGGTTGTTCTCTGGCATGTGAAGAGCAGGTTTATTGAAGGTCCCTTTCATTCCTCAAATATTAATTCTGTGCGAGATAGCAGTGAACTACCCTAGCACTTACATTCTAGTGGGGTGACACAGATCATAAACAGAAAGAGAAAATGGAGGTGGTTAATAAAGTTACACATTTATAAAAATTTTTTAATGATAATACATATTTATTTTGGATTTCAGGTTTTTTCCCTGGTTTTAAGGGCAATAGGGGTCTCATTGGTGGGATATGAGACTCATTTCGTGCCTCATTGTTATCATTTTTTGAGAGTGATTCTTGGGCAGGTGCTGCTTTCTTGTGGGACATCCAGATGAACCAGGCTTTAGGACTGGCCCCACAAGAAGAGTTTGGTTTTGATTCTTCCCGGTCTGGAGGGCTTCACTATTTTGCTTCTCTTCTTGGACTCCGGTAACATGTAGACCGTCCAAGTTTGGGCTCTGACTCCTACTAGATAATCCCTTTTCCAAGCATAACCTTTGTGAATGGCAAGCTTCTCTGGTGTTTACCCAGGCCAATGGGCAGAATTTTTGTCATTGCTTTCTTGGCCCTTTGTAATTTATGCAGTGACCTTATGCAGGTAGATTGAATCCAGCTTCTCTTGTGCTGGTCTGCTTCTCTTGATCTCATACCATCCTGCAGACAGCAGAGCCATGGAGATCTATGTGGTCTGAACTGGGTTTCATCTCCTACTAACTGCTGTGAATTTGAGTTTCTTATATCTGGCACTGAGGGATTTCTCTCTTAGTTTTAAGCATGCATCAAGACCAAAAAAGTTACTTTATTATGCTTTACTATATTCTGTATTTTGGGGCCAGAAGAAGGGGAGTGGGCTTGGCAGTCTGCTTAGGTTTGGACTTGGTCCAATGCCATTGCCTTTCCAAGAGCTCTTGGTATCCTTGTAATAAACTTCCACTTCTCTTAAGCTTGTTTGAGTGAGTATCTGTACCCTGCAATCAAAAGAGCTCTAACTAGAACAGACATGATGTGGTCAGGGAAAGATGAAATAACAGAAGATAGAAAGACGATAAGCACTTTTATCTCTGGGAGTTGAGCAAAATTTTCCAGCTTGGGAGTGATGTGACTGATCTGTGCATGAGAAAGACACAGGATGCAGCACTTGGAAAATTAGACTGCTTGGTGTAGGGGGCAGGGAAGAGAAGAGAGGCAGAAAGACTCTTTCTATGGCCATAGCAATAATGCAGGTGAGAGGTGATGAAGTCCTGAACTAAAACGCAGTGGGAATGTGGGGTTTTAGGGGGAAAAAAAGATTAAAATTGGTGAGTGCTCTGCCTACGTTTTTCATGCATTTCCCCATTTACTGTTTGCAACACTCTGGAGAGTTCCATATTTAATTATTATCCCTATTTACAGATGAGAAATTACAAGCTCAGAGAGATTAAGTAATTTGATCCAATATCCAAGTGGCTGAGTCAAAATTTGAATTTAAGTCTCTAATACCAAAGCCCATCCATATTTTTTCCTTTACATAAAGACCTTTTAATAAAAGTTGGTAACACTTGTATGTGGAAGATGAGGATGAAGGAAAAGTGGACAAGGACCCTTGAGGTTGCTAGCTTGGGGAGCTAACAACTAGAAAGGTTATTAATTGAGAGAAGGGATATAGGAGGCAGATCATGCTTGGGGAGGAAGGAAATTAGTCCTTTTTGTGCAGTGGCTGGAAGTCATCTAGGTCGAGATTTCTAGTGAATAGTTGAATATAAGGGGTTGGACCTGAGGAGGGAGTTCAGCTGGAGATACGACCTTTGAGTGACAGACTTATTGCTGGTCATGGAAACCAAGTGAGAGGATGAAAGTCTTTAATGAATTGGTGGAGTGAGAAGAGAACTAAGGGTGTACGGTGGGAACCATTAATGTCTGAGGGAGAGTATAGATGGAAACAAATTGATAAAATTGGCATAGAGGAAATAAATTGGGAAATAAATTGGGAAAAGAAAGAAAGTAGGCAGAGGATCTATGGTGAGTGGAATCTCAAAAACCAAGAGAAGAAAAATTTCTCTAAGAGGGTATTTTCCATACTAACGCTAAAGAGGTCCAACAGGATATAGACTAAAAATAAGACATTGGATGTGCCAATTAGGAAGTCATCGATGACCTTTGCAAGGACAGAGAAAAGGAGTGATTAATCCTGCCTGGGGCAGGCCAGAGAAAGGCTTCACAGAAGACTTGACATTTGAGTTGGGCCATGAAGTATGGTGGGACTGTGCCAGCCAGAGAAGAGGGTGAAAGGCATTTCAGGCAAAGGGAACAACATCAGGGAAAAACAAAAATCCAAGCTAAGGCACCATTTGGAATTTAGTTAGAGCTCTTTGGATTTTCACAGGCAACATCAAGTTGGCAGCACAAGTATATTAAGCCATGTTTTGTTTTCTACATTTCAGAGAATCTTATGGTTTCTCTTTCCACTGTAGACATAATAATGGAGATTGGGAAATACAACTGGTGTCTTCCAAAGGGACAAAGGGTTCAATTCTTTAGGGAAGCAGAGTTCTAATCAAGTGGAGTGAGTGGGAAGTCTCTCCAGGTACATCTCACAGAACATGTCATGATTTGGAAGGGCAATAAATGCCGGCTTTGGCAGCAAGTCACCCAACGCTCTCCACGGTTTGACATGATCAAAGTCTCATTCTCAGGCATAGGGTCTGATGGGGTCCAGCAGCACTTGTGGGCAGCTCTCTTCCATACAATGACTCAGAGATCAGTGTTCCTTCCATATGTGCTCTGAAATCTCAGACTCTCTCACTCCCAGCAGGTGGATGGGGGAAAAAACCATAGAGAAATCATACTGGACACTTAGTCACCCCACATGGAAGTGACATCTCACTGCTACTCACATTTGTCTTCCATATTTAGTCAAACGACCAACCTTATGGCAAAGAAGACAGGGAAATGTTTGTAAACACATTGATATTCTGAGCACTAATTGTATATTCCATTGATTGATATTAACATATTGATTATTAAAATATTTTTTGTTTCCTTGGAAAATGTAAAAGGCCTTATGTCCATTTTCTATGTTTCAAGGTAAGCCTGGTCATCTGATTCAGGGCTTACCATCTCAGTCTCTTTTTCAAAACAATATTTCATGTCTTTCATGGGAATGTAAATTTGTGTGGTTACTGTGGAAAACAGAAAGAAGTTCCTTAAAAAAAATTAGAAATAGAACTACCATGTAACCCAGCAATTCCACTTCTGGATATTTCATGTTCAGTGCAGCATTATTTACAATAGCCAAGACATGGAAACCACCTAAGTGTCCGTCAATGGGTGAATGGACACAGATGTCACATACCCACACACACAGTGGAATTTATTAAACCAAAAAAAAAAAGGGAAATCTTACCATTAGTGACCACAGGAATGGGCCTTGGGGGCCTTATTCTAAATGAATTAAGTCACTCAGAGAAAGACAAACTTTGTGTGATACCACTTATATGTGGAATCTAAGAAACAAAAACTGAACTCATCTCATAGATAAAGAGAAGAGATTGGTGTGGTTGCCAGAAGCAGGTGTAGAGGGTTTGAAAAATGGAGGAAAGATGGTCAACAGAAACAAACTCTGTTATAAGGTGAGTTAAGTCCTGGACATGTCATACAACATGGTGACTACAGTTGTCAGGACTGTAAAGCTTAAATATTCTCTCCACAAACTGGGTGCCTGGGTGGCTCAGTGGGTTGAATGTCTGCCTTCAGCTCATGATCTCAGGGTCCTGGCATCGAGCCCTACCTCAAGCTCCCTGCTCAGCAGGGGAGTTTTCTTCTCCCTCTCTCTCTCAAATAAATAACTAAAACCTAAAAAGAAAGTTCTCATCATAAGAAAAAGCATTTTTAAAAATTGTATGTGGTGATTGATGTTAACCAAACTTTTGCTATTATATATGTATCGAGTGACTGTTGTACAACTCACAGTGATAAAATGTTATGTGCCAATTATGTCTCAATTAAAATAAGACATAAACAAAAATTTCATTTTACTAGAATTCTTCACTTACACTGTAAACAACTTTTGACCGCAGACTTGTGCTTATCATTATTAGCCAGAATGAACCGAATTCTCAGGGTAGATTCCATTTGATGGAATCATGGGACACCATGGTTGTGGCTGGCAGCGTGGAGATCACCCTGACACAGGATACCCTTTTGAGAAACATCCATGTCAACTCTGGAGGCTGAAAATGAAGGAAGATTTATTTCATGCCATGAAGGTACAATATCTTTTGTGTACTTAAGCAAGGACATCTTAATTTTTGTGTGAATAATATTATAAAAATATTAACACCAATTTTAAGAAAGAAAAAATACATACATCATTCCTTTTTTAATTTTCCCATACTGCCTTTCAATTTGTTTTTAATATGCATATAAAATCTTCACAGAGGGGTACTAGATAGCATGCTTTTTTTAGCCTTGTGTTTTTTCCACATCACATCATCCACCTCTGTGACTCAATCTTTTACCCTTCTTGCTTTGCCGTTTGCCTCCTGGTCACCTGGACCCACACAGTTCTTCACCAATGTCCTCCTACCTCAAGACGTCTGTGGTTGACATCCTTGCAAATGGTCTCTCCCAGCCTTTTCACATGCCTGATTGGTCTCATTTTCCAGTCTCTGCTCAAACGCCACCCCCTTAGAGAGGATTTCCCTGAGGATTTTCCTCACATTCCTCTTTATCACGTTCGATCACCATGCTTATTATTTACACCATGGCATTTTCCATAGCCTACACACTTTTCTTTCTTTATTTGGGCTTTTGTTTATTTCACTGTCGGTTTCTTTTTTTTTTAAATTTTATTTACTTATTTGACAGAAAGAGAGATCAGAAGTAGGCAGAGAGGCAGTCAGAGAGAGAGGGGGAAGCAGGCTCCCCACTGAGCAGAGAGCCTGACTTGGGGCTCAATCTCAGGACCCTGAGATCATGACCTGAGCTGAAGGCAGAGGCTTAACCCACTGAGCCAACTAGGTGCCCCTCACTGTAGGTTTCTATAAGGAATATGTATACTTTCTTCTCTTTTGAATTTTTCTTATAGGCTCTTTTCTTGAATAAATTCTCAGGATAGAGATTATGGAATCAAATTTGTGAATATTTTCCTTGAAATGTAGTTGCCATATTGGTTTCCCAAAGCTGTACCCATACATACTGATGCCGGGAAAATATTTTGTACAATTTCACCTCATTATTGTTGATATGTGATTATACTATATAAGTATGTAATCTGACAATTTGGCTAAGTATATTCAAGGCACATATACATATAAATACAAGGCAAATATACATATAAATACATACACACATAGGTACATGAAATTTGGCAAGTGGATTAAGTATATTCAAGGATTGTGTATGAATTATCAGAGGTTAATTAATACTTGAGCATGAGATAAAATCCTGTATTTTTAAGTCTTCAAGCCAAAGTTTGAAGGAAAACAGTCTCCTTTATTAGTGGCCTTCCCCCACTTATTAAAATTCTTTACGCCTCATGTAATAAGGAACTTTCTCTAGGTGCACCAAGACAGAAAATGGTGCAGCATTCCTAAAAACCACATCTATCTTTCTGCATTTACTTGTTTATGACCTGAACAATCACAGCCAACAAATCTGCAAATGCCTTTAAATGCTGAGACCAGTGAAGGGAGGTACAGTCTAGCTTTATTAGGCTTTCACAGCATCAAAATAAACAGATTCGTTTTATTGAAAATTACTAGGATCTCTGAGTCTCTTTTAGAGCAGGAGATACAACTCCTGAAATATTTGGAAGGGCCAGAAAGTTGTTACCTAATGACTAATAAGAAGTAAAGGTGGCTCAGTCGGTTAAGCTTCTGACTCTTGGTTTTGGCTCAGATCATGATCTTAGGGTAGTGAGATGGAGCCACTCCTCAGGCTTTGGGCTCTGTCTGGAGTCTGCTTGAGATTCTCTCTCTCCCTCTCTTTCTGTTTCTGCCCCTTCTTGCACTTTCTTTCAAATAAATAAATACAACTTTTTTTTTTTTTAAGAAGTAAAGATGCTTTCCTGCAGTGGGGCCCTGGTTCATCAGGCAAAGTAAGACGGAGGACAAGAAAGAATGAATAAAGAAACAAACACCATCAAGGCACTTTGCCTAAAATGCTACAACCTGGCAGTGGGTGTGTTGAACATACTCCTGTCTGGAGGAGTATGTTGGGGGTGGGGTGGGGAGGTGGGGCCTGAGACAAGGGACAAGACCGAGCAAAACAAAAAAGAAACCTGGAGGCCAAAACCACCCCTTCTGTTATTCTCAATTGAACAAATATTTATTATTCACGCATGGTATGCAAGGGGCGAGGAGGCTACTAAGCTCCGCCTAGGGCCCTTGAGAAGCCTTTTTGTGTAACTGAATTTCCACACACTAGTGTTTAATGAAAGCTTCGAAACAGCCTGGTTTCCAGCTCCCAGGAGCTGACATAGAGATTTAATGCCATTTTATGGAGACACTGGAGGATCTGGCTACTTGAAGGCGGTGAGTCTGCTGCTGGGGGGTGGGGAGGGGCTGTGGGGCACAGAAGAAGGGCTGCTTCTCCACCAGCCTCTGCCCCCGCCTTGCCATGTGGCCATGGTGGTGGTGATGGGTGGGGGTGGCTCATTGCACCTTCATGACCTCAGTTGCCTCCTCTGCAGGATACTGCGGGTTGAACTCTGTCACTGGGTCCTCAACCACCTCTGATGAAACTTAGGGTTTGGACAAATATTCAGGGTTTTCTAAACACTGAGCTTTTAAACAGCTTAAAAAGAGGTTTAACTCTGTTCTGATCTTTCTATAATTTCACTTTTTTCTACAAATTGATTTGTTTGTTTTCATTAAAAATACAAAAAGGCAAACCATTGCATTGGAACATCTCCAGCGATCTCCCTATCTAACACTTTTTAAAATAAGATTTTATTTATTTATTTGACAGAGACAGGAAGAGAGGGAATACAAGCAGGGGGAGTGGGAGAAGGAGAAGCAGGCTTCCCACAGAGCAAGGACCCCGATGCGGGCCTCGATCCCAGGACTCTGGGATCATGACTTGAGCTGAAGGCAGATGCTTAACCAACTGAGCCACCCAGGCGCCCCCCTATCTAACATTTTCAGATGTTAGAAATACTCCAGAAACATAAGGCTTTCAGCTCCAGCTCCAAGGCGATTGCAAAACCCAGCAGACCAGTGTCGTCCTCCTTCTCTTGTTTTCAATCAGATCTCCTGTCAGTGAGCACGAAGCCCGCTCTGAGGCTGGATGGGGGATCCCATGCACTACTATGGGGGGGATGGTGAGGGGCAGCTTCAGACACAGGGAGGGGAGTTGTGAAATCATAGGGGTCTCTCTTAAGGAAGAGACATGTAACATTTGTGAACCCTGCAAGCTGGCCTGTGACAATGAATCAATGTAATTTTCACACTTCCGGACCACTCGGTCTCAGTTGAACAGTGGACTTCTGTGAAAATCCACATTGGCTCAGAAACTCGGCTTGCTCAGTGGCCGAAGCTGTGGGTCTCAATGCCAGTCTTGCCAACCCTGATAAACACAGATGGAACTTGGGAAGATTTTTAGAGGACTTACCAAAAAAAAAAAAAAAAAAAAAAAAAAAGGTATTTTCCCAACATTCTTCAATGGATCTCTAGTTAATTGAATCCATGGCTTCAAGCACTGTGTGAAGGAAAGAATGCTCAGAAACATGTGGGAGCATCTCAGTTTATAAAATGCACTTTAGAAGGAGTGCCCCATAAGGTGATCGTAGAACCCAGGGCTGCTTGTCTTGTGGCAGTCGGACACGCTCCAGAAGCCAGGGGACAAGGGACCCATCTGGGACACGGGGGGCTGAAGCACCTTGGGAAACCACACGGTGCTCTGTGCTCTCAGTTCCTCAGATGGATCTGCCGCCCTGCCCTGTGTTTTAGGAGGGGTTTTGGAATCTGCAAAGGGGACAGCGATAATGGAACTAGGATTCCTGCCCTCCCATCAAAATGCTTACATGAAAATTCTGAAGTTGTGTCTGTTTCCAGCAAGATGAAAATTATCTGTATCCTCAGAGATTCCTTTCAAGCCAACGTCTCAAGGGAAGGTGTGCAGGTGTCCACCTGGGCACCTTGAACTCCATCCAGCAAATGTAACAGCTCTGCCTGCCAGTCACCGCCAAACAAATGTTAAATTACCAGATTCTAAGACATGGTTCTACCAGTTCACAAACTATTGGCACACCATCCATGTTTCTCTAGTGGAGAGTCTACATCAGTCAGCAGTTGGCATGTTAGGGTGCCCTTGATGTTTGGAAGAGTAAATCTTGTGCTAGGTGAGATTCTACACTCCCCGAGTCTTAACACCCAGACACCATTATGGTTAAGTACTATTTGGAGCACAGAAATGCTGTGGAGATAGTTTGCCCTCTTTCTGAAGGTAACATATGAACCTTATCCAACGTAAATCCTACTCCTGTGCACATCAGACTTTTCCACACTTCAGTTCTACCATCTTCTTGGAATGGATTGCTTAACCCAAAGAGAAATTGCTAGAAAATCTTTTTTGCCAAAAGAATCTTATCTCTTTGTTTTCTTAGAGAGTGAGTTCCTCCTGCTAATGAAGTGTTAGCAGCTACAGCACCCGAATCCACTCATGGATTTATTTTAAGTTATCAGCATTTTAATCAAAATCATTCTAATTCCGTATTTTTTGAAGTTTCTTTGGGATGGTGGGCAATATAGGCTTCCAACTCTATATAAGCCGCCAGTCCACAGAGGGGTGAGAATCTTGCTCTCCGACAATCTCCTGATAATTAGAATCAGCCTGACAACTCCAGAAATTTCCCCCTACACTGTTGAACACAAACCTCTAGTTCTGGGCCAGGATGGCCAGTGGGACCGGCCCCAGCTCGTACTGTCTGCCAGTGAGGCCTCTGTGTCTACCAGCCTCACTTAGGATGTGACTTTAGGTTTCAATAAGTACATCTGCTGCTCATATTGGCCAATGTTTCAGTACTTGCAATGAACAAATCTGACCAGACATTGTCTAATTTAATGAATTGACTGCATTATATAGCTTTTTTCTTTGACTTCTGCATGATTCTCATCTAGTCCGTGAATTGAAGTTGTTGCTTTGTTTGTAAACTAGGGAGCCAACATGTTTTCCCCTTCGTTGGGTGTTAATCTATCATTGGCAAAAATAATCAGAGTTAAACTGCTATGGTCTGCAGAGCTCAACTCTGCGCCCTCGGAGACCCAGGATACACTCTGTTCCCCATCCATGCTCTCCTTTGTACAGCCAAGGCCTCCTGAGCTCACGCAGGAGTGTCCACCAGACTCGGCCACACCAGAGTTTCATCTTGCTTGTTCTTTGAAGAGCCATCGGGCTGTGAGAACAGGTAGGTGATCCGTCTTCCAATTCTTGTGATGTGGCATCCGGCAACCACATATTATGGATTCAAATTTGGCCACTAATATGTTCATTTCCTTCAGTTAATGACGAGGCTGGGTTGAGAATTTTAAAGTAATTCAAAACAGATTAAAAATTCTTCTATGTGCTTTTAGCAATTTCAATGGGTTTACCAGGAAGACAGAGAAATGTACAATAAATACGGAGCTCCCGTGTCCAATGAAAAGTTAAATAACTTCTTCAGTCTTCATGGTTTGATTCCAGCCTCTTAATCTATCACAAATTGGGCTGATTTCCTTCACCTTTAGTGACTGTACCTACCGTAGTCAGGACAAGAATGTGGACCTGATCACGCTCTCCCCAAGGAGAACCGGGTGATACGGGCAGACCTCGCAAAGCGGCTTGAACAACATGCTTGCCTTCAGAAGAATGGGGGTTGCTGGACTAAGAGCCTCCAAGACACTTGAAAGCAAATCTGCGTTTTCACATTGCCTTTATGTTTTATGAGTGCTAGGAAAATGTTGGCTGTTTACTAATTATCAAAGCTGTTTTTATGACTTCCCCAAAGGAAAACAAAAAAGGAAAGGATCCAAGTGCATATTCCTTTAGGCCTGGGATAAAAGCTTGACCTTTAGCACTCTTGGGGAACTGCATGGTTTGCAGCATTGGAAAATAAAACTCGGAATGCATGTTCAGGAAAGTGGGAAGCTTTGAAGTTGGAGGCCAAACAGGAACAGCTGGCGTGATTGGGGCAGCGTAAGCTGGTCTCCGTGCAGAGCCGTCCATGCACAATCCTGGGGCACAGTGGATGCCCTTTCTTCCCACAGGGGCTTCTGCTGGTGGGCCAGGGACACTCGACATTGATCCCTCTAAATGACACAATAACAAGCCCAGGGACCCCAGGGCATCATAGTGTCTGCTGAGGGGAAATATCGTGGCCACGGGCTCCACACAACCAACCTTGCATAGAAGCTTCAGCAAAATAGGACAGAGAATGTGCCAGGGCCACTGAAAATTGAATTATAGTGATTTAAGACTATCATGCAAGTTTGACGGGAACAAAAACACATCTGTCTTTTCAAGTTTCTGAGGACTTAGAACTGGCAGCAAGCAGAAAAGCGTTTTCTTCATGGAAATTTTTATTTTCTCACTGGGATCTACGTGTTAGGTTAAATGCCATCCATCACCGTTCAAAAATTAGCATAAAATATTCTTTTCCCCAGAGAGGATGTGGAAAATGTCTGAGTTTGTCAGTTACCATAACCACTGGGTTCCAGGATTTATTTGCATTCTTAGTTCAGTCTCTTTTCAATGGACAGACCCTTTATGGCTTCCTTCCTGTTTCTATCAGCGGAAATTGAACAGTAAAAATGGTAAATAACTTAGCCCTATCAGTTCCCAAGGTTTAGCTTCTTTTATACTCTTTTAAAAAATCAATTCATCTGTATCACTTTCTGAAAATAAAATTGAGAGTTACATTTAAGCATTGCGTTAACCTGTATGAAGAATTTATGACAATGGGCCATTCCCACTGGGTTGGTGTTCCCAAACGTTTGTAGACCTGGGTTTGAAGCACAGACCAGCTTTGATTTGGAACTTACAGTGTACTACAACAGCTCTCCAAGTGGACATTTATAAACTACATTCCCCCAAATGTAAATTTTGGATTGGGATTATTTTAATGTGGGTGCCATGTTTTTCTTCGTCACATCTGTGGGGTGTTGGCTGTTGCAGTCTTTTGCCAGAAGGCAGAAAGAGGTGGGGGGGGAGGTGGCACCAAAGACTGGAAACTGGAAATATGGAAGCCGTTGTCAGAAGAATGCAACAACCACAACCACACAGCAAAACCCATGACAATGAGGCCGGTGTTGACAAGGATTGATACCTATTATAGAAAACCTCTTGCAACCAGCTATTCCTACCAAGTCTGGTCTTTCCTCTGGTGCAGTCTGGTTATCCTTATTTATCATTTATTTATTTATTTACTTATTTATTTATGACTTTGTTCTTTTCTTTTTCAAGATTTTATTTATTTATTTGACCGAGAGAGCCCATGCATGCAAGTAGGGGGAGCGACAGACAGAGGGAGAGGGAGAAACAATTGCCTTGTAAAGGGAGCCCAATGTCAGGCTCCTGCCAGGACCCTGGGATCGTGACCTGAACTGAAGGCAGACACTTAACCAACTGAGCCACCTAGGTGTCCCTGGTTGTCCTTTTTCTGAAAAGCAAAGGTTTGCAAGTACCGAGTAGAAGCAGCCAAGGGCACCGCGAGGCTTTTAATGAGAAAACAGTTACTTGCTCTGCCAACTCCCACTCCCAACTCCTGACTCCCGCTCACCCAAGACAACTTTGCTCAACTGAATTGCCTGCTTCTTTGGGCTTCGAACTCTCCGTGTCCAAATGTCTGTAGACCTCTGTGGCCACTTCTTGGTTTTCCATGTTAGCAAGAATCATGAATGAAGAGTTTGCTTTCTTACAACTTGCCGCTCCCCTCCTTCTCCCTTAGCTTTGCTTTGCTGCCCTTTTTTTTTTTTTTTTTGTTAAATCAACATTCCTCATTTATGTTATTTGGACTATACTTCTTTGATTTATAGTTGAGTTGTATAACACAGTATGATCACTTTTCCTTTTGTGCAAAATTCTCCTCCTTGTAATAATGACAGTCTCATTTTCTTTTTGTTTGCACGGCTTTCTAAATATCTCATACTCATTCATTCCCAAATCTTCAACAGAAATAAAGAATTCTTTTGAATACTCCCCAGCTTGTCATGTGTTTCATTAATTTTGTATAAAGTGTTGTCATTAGTGTTACCATTACTGTTACATCTGTTGATGTCTTTGCTGGAGTCTTTTGCTATCCTACCACAATAGGGTCCAGGCTATTACAAATTAAATTGAACTATAGAAAAAAGTAAGAAATAATGTTTCTTGCCCCTTTAAAAAAAATGAACAGAGATTTTTTTTTCCCCCTTGCTTTGAAATTAAATACACTTAGGTCTGTTTCCTCTGTAAACTTCTTGAAGGCTAGAAAGGTGTCTTATTTACTTTGGAGGTGCCCATAGCCTAGTTCAGAGCCTGACTTATTGTTGCCGAGTTGTACAATGTTCATTGAATCGAACTGACAAAGGAAGAGATGCATAAGTCCCTTCCAAACAAGGAATGAAGTCTTCTGGTTCCTGGAACCACATTTGCTTGGCACATTTGGTTTATGAGCTCATGGGGCTCATCTAATTGCCTGACCTTTCCTCCCTGCTGGATGGGCTGGACATCTAGGGACAAGCTGGGGACAAGTTACTCTGCTTTTTCCTATGCTCCCTTCTGGGGCAGGACCTCATGCCACTAGCCCAGGTTGGTTGTGAAGGGAACCATCAACATCAGAAGCACAAAGACCAGGGTTGGTAGTGCTTCTACTCACCATCTAGGTCTCTTGTACAACCCTGTCACCTTCACTGGAGTATCCCTAACTGGTAGTATCCCTAAGTGGGAGTATCCCTAACAGAGAGCATCCCTCACTGGAAGGCAGCTCCAGCACCTGAAATGATACCTGACAAAGAGCAAGCCATTTACAAATATTTGTTGAATTAAATTAATCATTTAATTAAGCAAGAGAATCCAAATTATTCCTCCTGATGAAACTGGTAGTGGTCCGTGGGCCATCTAGCATTTCCATGAGGCCAAGTCTGCTGAGAGTGAGCTCGCCAAGCAGGAAAGGACCGGGGGAGGGGGGTTTGCCTGGGGAAGGCTGGTGGAAGGAGAGTAGTTGTGTCTCTGCCCAGCAGCGAGCCACTTCCTTGCCCCCACTCTCTGACCAGCAGATTCCCTGTGTCAGAGCACCCTCCCTTTGACATCAGCGGGCAACACCACATCCTCTCCCTGCTGGCTCTCTGCTGCTCAGGGGCCCCTGCTCGGAATGGAAAGGCTCACAGCCAGGACTTCCCAGAGGACAGCCCCAGGCCACACCCACAGGCAGCCGCCACCCAAGCCCCTTAGCTCCGAAGGGACATCTTAGGGGGTGTCCTAAGATGTCCTTGAGAGGCAAGGGCTGAGTCTGTTTCTCATAAGTCAATTTCACTGGCCAATGACCTCACATTTCTAAGACTGTATCATTGGCCTTCAGAGCAGGACTGAAAAGGGATGGATGGGTCATTTCTGAAACAATGTGTTAGGTTATGTGGTACACCCTGTGGTGCACCTAGGACTCAGTGGGACGGTCCCAGCACCACAGGTGAATAGTAGAACCTGGATCTCCCCACTGTGAGTCAGAGGATCCAGCGCAGGCGGCTTTCATCTGGAAGCCTGGGGGCCTCTGGAGATAGGCAGCCCATGGGCTGAACTGCCCAGTATGCTCTCGTTGGACTCCTCTGGGCAGAACATCCCCAACACTGGCTTCCCTGAGCCAGCAAGCCACATGTTCGACTCCAGTGAGAGGTTTAAACCTGGGACCTGAATCATCCTCCTAATATTCATGTTGGTCTGAAGATTCCCTGGGAACACACAACTGGTGTGGCAACAGCCCATCTGACAGAGGGACTGTCATTCTCTCCAGGGACAAAGCCATTTTGCAAATGCCATGATCTCTGATGGGAAACACTGAAACGCCTTTATCTGCATTTAGAGATGCTGGGAAAGATTTGAATTTTTCATAAATATCAAGGAACTTGTGTAATCTCAGGATTTTAAGACTCTTCTTTGCCTTAAGTTAAATTGTCTGGAGAAGTTGGAGATGATACCATTGGTAACACTTACTGGAGCCTAACACTTATTGGTGTTGGACTTGGGGTCCCCGAGACGCTCAAGAGCAGAACCTAATGGGACAGCCATAGCCCCAGTATGGCCCACCCACCAGGCCACATTCTGCTAAGTAGGGGCTGACTTTGCATTCTCTCTGACGTGAGGAAAGGGCCACTTCCTGGCTCAGGAGGAGGGCCAGCTTTGAAACATACAGAGTCCCTGGCTGGCTTTCTAGAACAATGCCCTTGCTGACTTCATGTGCAAGTGAATGCAAGTGAATCAGCACAGATGCAGCTGAACTTTTCCTGGAAACAAAAATGTGTGTTTAAACATTCAGCTGAGGAGAGCCTGGCTAGACATGTCTGGAGCTCTATGGTGCTTGAGAGGTGCTCAGGGCCCTCAGGCCAGTTTGAGACCTCCACCCTGCTAAGGAGAACACAAGCCAGCCCCACCCCCTATCTCTGGTCGGGGAGGGCACAGTTTGCTTTGTTGAGATGTAGCCTGTGCAAGGCCCTGGGGCAGATTCTTAGTCTCCTGCGCTTTTAGGGAGACTTCTAGAGGACTTCTCTCAGAGCAACAGACTCGATACAAATAGGCTGGATACTCCCCCAAACCGTTGCTTTAATGGGTATATCATTAGGTTCCCTCTGTCCTCCTCTGCAGTCAGGTGGGACCTTGGCCCCGCCCTGCCTATCTTGTTGGGGTGCGGTGAGTGGTGCAGGTGGGGACCCAGTTAGCCCCCGGCCTCCCAGCCTTTGACTTCCGGGGGACTCTTTCATTTTCCTAAGTTTCAATTTCCTCCTCTGTAAAATAGGATCAGTTACCAACCCACACGGCCTAACCCCTTCTTGTGGTCCCTGCCTGGGCTATGGGAACCCTCGGTCTCAATTATTATTACTTTCTTGCAAAGGAACTGGCCTACGGGCATGTTTGGGGAGCAGTACACTGGTTCCTGCTTGACATGTTCTTCACATGTTTTGGGGGTGGGGAGGGGTCCCTGGGATGAAACGCCTGCTGTAGGTTGTGCCAGGATCCCACGGCCATCAAATGACAGCAAGGCTCTATACAGACGGACAGACGGGCCCTGAGCGCCTTGGAGCATCTGGGGTTCTTCCTTTGACTCTCCAAGACCTGTTTCTAATTCCATTTAGCAGCCCGGTGATGTGACTGAAGACTTTCTTGTGAGGAAGGGCTTTATTCACAGAGAAGACACTGTAAAAGCAAGACCACCACGCTTGCCTGAGAACAGCTCTGAACTTGTTATATCCTGCCTCAGTCCCTGTGACTGTGGAGGGTGTTTTCTCCCACCGGAAGTACCCATCTCCACTCCGGCGGGTCCTGCTATCATTCCAGAAATGTTAGTTGTGTCTTTGAAATTAGTTACTTCTGGGGCACTGAGTGGCTCAGTTATTGGGCATCTGCCTTCGGCCTAGGTTCTGATCCCAGGGTCCTGAGATCGAGCCCTGCATCGGGCTCCCAAGCAGGGAGCCTGCTTCTCCTTCTCCCACTCCCTCTGCTTGTGTTCCCTCTCTTCCTATGTCTCTCTCTCAAATAAATAAATAAAATCTTAAAAAAAAAAATGAGTTACTTCTGTGAGTAGACTCATTGTAGGCTTTGTCCAAATGCAAGTGTTACTAGGAAAAAAAAACAGTTTAAAGTGTGATAATCATGCATTCAGACTAACCTGAGACTATCTGTTCAACCACATAATTGAGGAGGAATGGACACGGGTGGGTTCTCACAGGAATAAGAAAACCAGCAGGTACAAGGCTGAGGGGCACACGTGCACATGACAGGGTGGAATTCTCCTTCCCCCATTTCCTTCCTCGGTCCTCCCTCCCTCCCTCTCTCTCTGTTCCTTCCTTCTGCCCTTCCTTCCTTCCCTCCGTGTTGGAGGAATTTGATACTGCCTCTATCTCTTCCTATAGGCAGGGGAGAATCCTGTTGAATATAGGAATTTGATACTGCCTCTATCTCTTCCTATAGGCAGGGGAGAATCCTGTTGAAGAGGAAGGAATAATTAGGAAAAAGATCTTTGTTAGTTGATGTAAGAGAAGTTTGTAAAGAAATCCAGGCAGGGAGCGTGACAAGGCTAGACCATTAGTTCACAAGAAGTAGAGTCAAAGCTCGTTTTAGACTGGATGAGGGTGTTTCAGAGGGATATTAATATTTGAAGCCGATGTTATCTTTGATTCTAGATCCTTTGGGAAGGAAGAAGCTGCCATCTGGAGCAGAAGACCCCAAATTTCCCCTTCGGCCCTCCATTCTGTTCCTGGGGCCGGTTCACGCGGCAGGATGCCAGTGCTGATGGCGGCAGAGGGAGAAGAGTCACCCTGGGGGTCCGGAGGCTGCAAATTCCCCCACACGCTCTAGGGCTTATCACTGTTGTCAGGAGAGGCAGGGCTTCTGAGGCAATGGGAAGTCTTCAGGGAAATAGTGGAACTTGAACGAACTTCATCAGGTTCATGGTGAAGACAAAGTGAAGTGGGAGAAGGTCATCCTGACAGACGGGCTTTTGGGGAGCAGAGTCCCAGACAGGAGCCAATGTGGCACTTTGAGGAAATTGAAGGAGGTCCATATCCCACAAACCAAGAATCCTAAAAGGGGAGGGGGGGTGTAGGAGGGGCAGGGGTTATGGGTTTGCTCAGTGTAGTACAGGGTACAGAGCACTGTAAATGAGCAGAGGGATTTCGCAGAATCTTCCAGAGACTGTGTGGCCGGGTATGCCTAGATTCCCTCCATGACAGCATGGGACGGATCAAAAGGAGGATGTTGGAGGCAGGGAAGTCAGGTGAGAGATGATGGGGCTTAATTCTAGGCACCCATAACAGGGACAGAAAGGAAGAAAAGCTATGAGGGAAAGCAAGGAGGAGGAACTGTTGGGATCTACGATTATGTTTATGCGAAAGGTGGGGGGAGGGGTGTTGGAGGGTGAATCCCAAGTTGCTGACCAGAGTGACCCTAGGAGTGGCTGTTGTCCCCGACCGCGATGCGGGTCCTGGAGGAAGAACATATTTAGGGAGTGGGGAGAAAGGGACGCAAGCTCTGCTTGGACTCGGTTAATTTTTAGGTGGCTGTTGAAATCCCAGGGAGCATTCATGATGCATTTGGGGAGCAGGAGTGTGGACCTCTGGGAAACGGTTCCCAAGGAGCTCATCCAGAGAGAGACCACTTTCCTTTGGTGGGGTACCTGACGGCATCAACATCCTCTCAGAAGTCGGCCACTAGTTAGCTCTTGAGAGAAGGAAGTGTTTGGGCTAGGAACTCAGAGGTTTGTACATAATTAAAGAGGGGACCCATGGACCCTCACAGTTAGGGTTACTGGTGATCTCCAGGCTCAGCTTGAGAACAAATTTACACAATTTGTGATTTGTGTGACTTTTTTCTTCAGCAATTTAAGGGCAAAAGTAGAGGAGGATGACGAGGTGGCTTGGGAAGCCACCTAAGAAGCATGTCCGCGGAGCAGCCGGGTGGGAGGACAGGGGCAGAAGGATGCTGAGGCTGGCGGCGAGAAAGGGCTGAGAAGATCCGCTCTGGGTTTCCATCTGGGTAGGGAAGGAGGGGAGCCTTGGAGGACTGAACCAGGGGCTTCGGCTGCACCTGCTGCAATGAGCAAATGGGGCATCACGGAGGCTGGGAGGTCAGGGATGGGAGCTGAGCAGGCTGGTGTCTGAGGTACACGCAGGAGTAGATGACCCAAGGGAGTGAAGGGAGATTGTAAGAATGGAGATGGTCGAGAAACTGTGAGACTAGTCTTATTTCATTTTGTTATTTTTTAAAGATTCTATTTATTTATTTGAGAGACAGAGGCAGAGACAGCGGGAGAGAACACGAGCAAGGAGGAGAGGGAGAAGCAGACTCCCCTATGAGCAGGGAGCCCTATGAGCAGGACCCAGGACCATCACCCAAGCTGAAGGCAGACGCTTAACCGACTGAGCCACCCAAGCGCCCCAACTAGTCTCTTCTATTAAAAAGCTTCATTGAGACATAATTCACATACCATGCAATTCACATGTTTAAAGCAAACAATCAAACAATTCAGTGCTCTCTAGCATATTCGGAGTTGTGCAACCTTCACCACAATCTAATTCCAGAAATGTTTGTCATCCCAAAAGTAATCTGTACCCATTATCAGTCATTCACCTTCCTCTCCTGCCCCAGCTCTGGGCAGCCACTAATGTACCTTCTGCCTCTAGAACTTGCTGGAGGCTAGACTTTGGGTTGATCATCCGCATGGACATTGAATTTACTCTGATACTACGGTCCTTGGTGGGGATCCCCATGAGAAGCTCTTGCCTGCTGTTCCCTACTTTATTCCCGGGCATAGAAAAGTTCCTATAAATGGACACCTGCTGAATGGTGACGAGAACCGGACTGTGACTTGAGCTCCCAGCTCTCAGAAGATGGAAGGGAATGTCAATGAGCAGTGAGAAGATTTAGACTCTGCTGTCTGTCTACAATGGTTCTGTGCCTTACTGAGTGGCACCTTCATACTCCCCAGCCACTCGAGATAAGTCCACATCCCCTTGCTTTGGGAATACAACTCAGGTGTCAGTGAGGTCAATGTCACAAATGGGGTTTGTTCTGAAGATAACTGTGGGATCCTGGGTATCACATTCCCCTCGATAATCAGAAGACAAAGGTCTGTAATTGATTTGCAATAGTTACAGGAGTGATACTCTCCAGGCTTTCTGGTCTACCCCACATGGGTTTCTTTCTGTCCTTCCACTGCTCATTACCCTCAGCTCATTAGCACACCCACCCACCAAGGAAAGAACAGAATCAGTTGTTTGCTACTTGCTTACACGTGTGTATGACAGAGACCCAGCAGCCTGGCCCATATCCATTCTCTCGATCTCCAGAATAGTACATTTTGAAGAAATCTCCAAACAGTGTTCCAAAAATGCAGAAGGGCTTTAGCAAATTAAGACTTTTCAGATACCTCTACACATTGAGTCCATTGAGAAGATATTTATCAGGTCTGGGCCTGTCTGCCTTTGCACAGGTAGGTGAGGCTCTTTTGTTGCAACTTCGGAGGCTGGGATGGGGCCCTGTACCTCCAGTCCTGGGTGTAAATCATGTGTACCTCCTTAGGCAGTGAATAAAGACTTGCCCATGATACCAGTAGGCTTTGGGCTGACTTAATTCTATTAGTTTATGTTCTTCTGCTTATGGATTTCTTTACATAAAACACCAGTTCTGTTCCCGATCCTAGAATCAGTTCTAGAAGATTAATTCACATACAAAATCTCCCCTGGACCCTGTAGGGTCCAGGACACTGGCCCTATCTTTTTGTCTTGGTTCACTTATTTTCTTGGCTTAGAACACTCTGATCTGTATTTCCCAGACTACCCTCAGGCCCGGTGCTGGCACCACTCCCTATTCTAGCCAGCGATGGCTTTAGATCCTCTACAGCAAACAAAACTGGTGGGACATGCATGTACATGTATACACACACACATACAGAAACATACAGCATATATACGCACACATAGGCAGCATTCACATATAAACATACACACATACACAAATCCTGCATATGCATGTATATAGGCAGTGAATATACAATACAATTAATTAATTAATTAAGCTCAAATATACAATTAAATGTGGTCTCATCCCTCTCCAATAAGCTTGGAAGCCCCTTGAGGTCAGGGACCATTTCTCAGACCTTGGTACACATTCATGGCATGACTTGACATACTTCTTATGCATATTTTCTCATAAATAATCCAAGAGGAAAATCTTGACATCCTGAAGAAAACAAGAAATATCAGATAAGAATGAAGAAAACATAGAATTTCTGGCATTTCCTCCTTAAAAATACTGGGATGTTTTTAACAACACACACTACCTCATAAAACTTCAACTGTTTGTGAATGAGATGATTTTCCAAATGTATTACCAAATGGTAATCTGGAGTTTGAACTTTAGTCTTGAACCCAGTAGAACTGAGCTTGCCAGAAGGAGGAATTTGAGTCCTTTGGGGATTGCAGGGGGCCAGTGGGAAGGGAGAATGCTGGCGAAAATTCATGACACTATTGTTTTTAAGAGAGGAGCACATCTGCTTGAATGACTTGAAGTATGCAGGCGGTGAAGTGGGGACGGTGTTACCGGTGCTGTTTGTTGGCTAGGCAGCCACCGCATGCTCCAAGGGGCTGGAAGCAAGACATGCTGGAGACTGTGTCCTAGCCACATGTCAGAGCCTCATCCATGTGCCCACCAGGTGAGCTCAGCTGGTCCACCCCCAACTTTCTGGATTTGCTCTGATGTCTTGGGGGTGAGTTGTGGTTCATCAACCACACTGCTGTTCCTTTGTAGGGGTATACCTACACCATGCGGCAGTTGCACCAATGACAAAGTAGCGGACAAAGCACAGAAGCACAGTAGCATGAGCTTTAGACAACAGTCTCTGATCTTACCTCCGCCACTCTGTGTCCCTGGGTCGACGGCCCAACCACTTTGGGCTTCAGTTTCCCTTCCTGTAAAATGGGGAGATTAAGATGAAACTTTACTAATAACTTAGAAAATAATTTCCCCCTAGTGAGTAGAATTCTTCCTTAAAGAGCAAGCATAAATGTAAGACCTTTATGTATATAGCAAACTAAAACAAGGCTGCTGTAATTGTAGACTGTAGCTGGGGTTTACCCTGTTTGGCTCCTCTACCTCTGAGACGGCCCTCAGGGTACTCATGGGTTTAGCAGCGTTTGGGAATCTATGAACTCGTGCGCAATAGCGGTCCTCTCTGGTGCCATGTTGTCTCATGTTGGTTCCAGTTCGCATGTAGCTACGGGTAGACTTTTGACTGGAATCAAGATCTTACACCTAAACCCCTTCTCAGATCTTAAGACTCTAAAACCTAGCAGGTGTCTCTGAAGCAGGAAAACAGCTATGGGTGAGATAAAACACTGGAAACACTGTAAGTGTTGAAGTTTCTTGTGGTTCTGCAGGCTATCATGGGTGGGAACCATGTGGCCACAGTGAGCACCACCCTGGACTCATTAAAGTGAGCAAGCCCAATAGATGGTTATAAATGGCTGAGATGACCCTGAAGGAGTGTTCAGAGCTTTGAAATGGGCTAAGTGTTTGGTTATAGCTGCTAATTTTGTATACTAGTATTTTCCATTTATGCATTCACCATCTTGCCTTCAGTTGTCTTCTTCTCCTGAGTTCCCCGCCCACCCTCTTTATACTTCTTCATGCTTTGGGACCTCAGTGAGACCATTCTGGATTCTTCTTCATCCTCCCCAGTCCATGGAGATCTCCTTTCACTTTGAGGAGTTTCTGTGGTCCTGCGAGTCTCTACTCATTTTGCACTTACCATGCATTGCATTACTCATTTGCTGATTTTTTTTTTTTAACGCATTCACATCTCATTTTCCCAACGATGGAGCTTATGGGGGCAAAGTAGATCTTTGAGGATACAACTATCACTTGTGCAGTGCCATCTGGGGTTAAGACTCTCACAGTCCCAACTGGTCCTCACAGAGAGTGGTCAGGACAGGCCCACTGACATCATGACCACAAGGTCATCTGAGGCTGTGCTCATTCATGGTTTTATTCATCTTTGAGACACTGAGCTGAGCATTTTATGTGACACAAAAATGACATTTCATGGAGAAGTAATATGGCTTTTGCTTAATAAAGATGCAAAAGATATTCAGAAGACCCAGCATTTGGTCAGTCATGCATATCTCATCTCTACTGGAAGCATAAGAGGAGGAAGACATCCAGGGGGAGGCAGTGGGCAGGGAAGCAGGTGTTAGCTGAAAAGCATGGGGGAAAGTTGCAGCTGGGGCTGATGGACGGCTCTGTGGAGAACCACCTTCCTCTGCTGCCTCTGCCCTTCCCTCCCATGATTCCAACAAGTGGTATGTTCTCCTGAGAACAGCTCCCTTCTGACTAAGATCCTGACCCTCCCTTAGAAACATATTTAAGCCCCCCTTTCTCAAAACAGGCAAACTAAAGAACTTGACTGATGAGACTTGCCCTTGGAGCTGAAGGTGTAGCCCTTGCCCCCTACCATGGGTCCTCCACTAAAGCATTCCATGCTTAACCTTCCAAGGCCCCCCTGGACAACAAACATCATAGTTTCTACTTTATATCCTAGAAACCTGAGTCTCAGAGAGATCGAGCAATTTGTCCAAGGTCACATGCTTATGTAAGTCTCAGAGTCAAGAGTCAAACCTAGGTGGGTCTTATTCCAGAGTTGTGCTTTTCTCGAAAACCCAGCCCTGCATCTTTGACAAGTGCCGATGATCCTTGCTCTCATGAGGCATGCCGTAACCCCTAGGACAAGTTGGCCCATTTCCTACCTGTTTTTAGAGAAAGATTTTCCTAGTTGGTCAGATCTTTTCTTGAATAACTTCTACCAAATCACTGTAGCTCTTCCCCCTGGAGAAGAACCTAATGATGTTCTGTTATACATATTTGAGCACGACTCATATATTTAAGCTCTCCAGGTGTAGAGTATGGTAACTTGGATTCTAGCAGGTTGTGAGGCAGAAATGAAAATGACAGTGGGGGATCATCCTTTAGGCTGTGGAGCTTTGCTACAGGGAAGGAAGGAGACTTGGCTCAGGTCACAGGTGAACCAGTCGGGAGTCATGGCACCAAAACTCCATCCTGCCCATCCTCTGCACAGCTCAGACCGCTAGCCTGACTCTTTGGAAATTTAAATGAAAAGAGTTTTCAGGAATCTCATGTTTTGGCTGGGAATGCAAATAGCTTCAGAGAGGAAAGGCAGACTAGTCTATGTTTGAGACGGAAATCATGAAAGGAAGTTCAAGTCTCAAAATAGTAGTTTCTTAAGATCTTCAAATTCATAGAGAAGGCCCATTTATGTGGTGTCTATGACCTTGATGTAACAATTCCCAAGTGTGAACTTGACCAGGGCACACTGTGCCATCTGTCTCCAGGGAGCTCACCATGCAAGTAATGTTCCAGGTAAAGCTGGCCTGTAGGAGCCCAGTCCCCCAACCTGAACTCTTTGTGCATGGAAGCTCAGACACCAAAGGAGGGAGGGATAAAGGTCTTTGCTCCAGAGACTTGGTGCCCATGATGCAGTCCTGCAATAGGAGGTCTGTACCTAACTTGGCAAAGCCCATAAAAGGGGCTACTTTTGCAACATTCAATGCCCTCTGTGCCTGGCGTCTTCTGTATGGTAAGCCACATCCCTTCGGGTGACTGTGTTGCATAAGGAACATCTGGCTGGCCACAGGTAATAGCTTTTCCACCTGGGAGACCAACTGGTCCTTGGTGCTACTGGGTCCCCAGTCCTGCCTGGCAGACATCAAGGCATGAACATTCGTGACACATTCACAGTCAATAACAAGACACTCCTGTTTCCAGTGAGGATGGGAAAGTACCTGTGTTGTGAACTTGGGGATCAGTGAACAAAAATTCATGTATTCATTTAAAAACGTGTGTACTCTGTGTAGCCGGTGGTGGGAACCACAGACATGGCAAGGGACAAGGCATACGTGAGCCCTGCCTTCTTGGCCCTTGTAAACTTGCAGGGAGACTGTGAAAAGCTTGCTTCTGGCTTAATATTCTGAGCAGGCGCAAAACCAAGCTTGCTGGTCACAGGGGTCAGTCCTCACACGCTGTGCCAAGGCCCTGGCCTGCTCCCTGAGGCTTACTGACCCCTTGGCCTCTTGTCCTCTCTTCCTTGAAGCTGTGGTTTTTCCAGGTGAGGGCCACACTCATAATTCCCCTGAGCTTCTCCACATTGCATTTGGAATTGCTAGAAAGCTACGTCCTTTGAAAATAAAAGGAAACAGCAGGACTTCTCTGCTTTTTTAAAGTAAATTTTATTGAGGTCTAACAAAGAAAAGTGAACAAATCACACATGCACGACCTGAGGGGGGTTTGCATGTAACAGCACCCATGAAACTGACCCCAAACTAACACAGAGAACACTTCCAGAACCCTGGAGCCCCTTGTGGTCCTTTTCTGATGGAAACACGCTGCCCCCCAGGGTACAGCTTTTTTTCAAGTCCTTTTGTCTGCTAGGACACACGGGAATGTCTCTAAAATAACTTGAACACTTCTCTTCTCCCTTCAGAGGAGAGAACAGAGCTCGGTTCAGGCTGTCAACAGGCTCAACTACACTTTCGTAACTTCCTCCCTCCGTCTTTCCTGCCTCCCTCCCTTCCTCCCTTCACACTTCCCTTCCCCCCCTCCCTCCCCCGCCTCTCTCCTTTCCTTATTTTCATTCTACTAGTGGCTGTAATGAGTTACAACTCTCATCCCATAAAATCCATCCTTCTGAAGTGTACCATTCAGTGTCTTTTAGATGAGATCGGACACCTTTGGGGTGGTATGGCCGTACACCAGTGTTTTCCGGTATACCCACAGAGCTCTGCGACCATCACCACTATCTTATTTTAGAACCTTATTACCATCCTCCCAAGAAAGCCCGTACTTATCAGCAATCGCGTCGCATTCCCACCTTCTCCATTCACAGGCAACCACTCATCTACTTCCTGTCCTTAGGGATTTGCCTTTTCTGGACTTTTCACATAAATGGAATCACACAACATGTGATTTTTTAAAATATTTGGCTTCTTTTGCTTAGCATTGTCAAGGTCCAGCCGTGTGATAGCACGTATCGGTGCTTCATTCCTTTTAGTGACAGAATAATATTCCCTTGTATGGATATGCTGTACTTTATCAATGTATTGCTTGGTGGATACCTGGATTGTTTCCACATTTTGGATGTTATGTATACTGATGCTATAGAGACTCATGCATAATGCTTTTAACTCTCTTGGGCATAGACCTAAGAGTGGAATTAATACATCATATCATAATTTTATGTTTAACATTTTGAGGAACGACCAAACTGTTTCTAAAAGGAGTTGCATCATTTTACAGTCTAACCAGCAGTATAGAGGAGTTCCAGTTTTTCCACATCTTTGCCAATGTTTGTTATCGATTGCCTTTTTTATTTTATAGTAGGCATGAAGGGGTAATTCATTGGCTTTCACTTGCATTTCTTTAAGGACTAATGATTAGAAATGTCTTTTCAGGTGCTAATCAGCCACTTTAGATGATATGTAGAGAAGTGTCTCTTCAAGTTTTTGGACTATTTTTTGATGGGTTATTTTCTTTTTGGATTGTAAGAACTCTTGATACATTTTGGATCACTGACCTTATAAGATATATGACTGTCAAATATTTTCTCCCATCTTTCAAATTGTCTTTCACTTTTTTGATTGGGTCTTTTGAAGCACAGATATTTTGAATTTTGAAAATGCAATTTAATTTTTCTTCTGTTGCTTGCGCTTTTGGTGTCTTATCTAAGAAACTTTGCCTAATCAAAAAACACTAAAAGTTACATCTGTGTTTTCTTCTATGGGCTTTTATTTTTATTTTTATTGTTTTTTAAAATATTTATTTATTTGAAAGAGAGTGAGCATGAGAGGGGGGAGGGTCAAAGGGAGAAGCAGACTCCCTGGTGAGCAGGAGGCCCAATGCAGGATTCCATCCTGGCATTGCAGGATCGTGACCTGAGCTGAAGGCAGTTGCTTAACCATCTGAGCCACTCAGGCATGCACTTCTATGGGTTTTTATATTTTAGCTCTTAAATTTAGGTCTGTGATGCATTTTGAATTAATTTTTGTGTATGGTATGAAGTAGGGGTCTAACTTCATTACTTTACATGTAGATATCTAGTTGTTAAAAAGACTAGTCTTTCCCCCACCAAATTATATTGGCACTGTTGTCCAATATCAATTGACTATAAATGCAAAGATATATTTCTTGACTCCCAATTCTATTCCTTTGATCTCTGTGTCTACCCTGTAAGTCTATTTATAGGTCTATCCAATATCACAAGTCTTGATTATTGGCGCTTTGGAGTAAGTTTTGAAATCAAGAGAGTGATTTCTTTCTTTTTTTCTTTGTTCTTTCTTATCTTTTTTTTTTTTTTTTAAGATCACCTTGGCTATTCTGGGTGCTTTGCATTTTCATATAAATTTTAGGATTAGTTTGCCAATTTCTGCAAAAAAAAATAAAAGCAACTGGTGTTTTGATAGAGATAGTGTTAAAGTTGTAGTTCACTTTGATGAGGACTGCCATCTTAACAATATGAACAGATCCTATCCATGAACATGGGATGTGGTTCCATTTATTTACATCTTCTTTAATTTCTTTCAATGTTGTTTTGTACTCTTTGGTGTATAAATCTTTTACTTCTTTTGTTATACTTATTCTTAACTATTTTAGCCTGTCTTCTTAAGTATCTTTCTCAGGTTCTCAGCTTTTCTTTTAGTGTCTAGTGTTAAAGGTGAAACCTGGGCACTGTTTTCTGTGCTTATTTAAGCAGGCTTTGTGGCTTCAGATGCTTAATGCCCTCTCCTATATTTAAATAGGACATCTTTATTAGTTCACAATTTCATTCCCATAGTCTGTCTAAGTGAACAGGCAACAGACACTATGACCCATTACACACTAGTTAAGCCAAAGCTAGACTTATCACTTCTGCTTTGTTGTTTTAGAAGCCTGGCAGCTAACTTAGTGGACAGGATGGCAACATGGTTATGAAGTTCAGACCCGACTTTGCCATGACCTTGTTGGTTGACATATTTGTTCATATGATAATCCATTTGCCAAAACCGTTAGCATAAATGTTATTACCAACTGCACCAAATTTAACATGTCAAAGTGCATCAATTAAATGTCAGAGAATTGCATCAAAATAGTTTGAGAGTTCATCTTCTAGAGTTGGAATATTATCCTATTTGCCTGAATAAGTGCACTCTCTTCGCTACTTTATGTTCCACTAGTTCATTCAATGTGTTTTTAATGAGCACCTCCCATACACTAACCCACTGTACTAGGTACTGAGAAGGACACAAGGATGATTAAGACAGTATTTGCCCTCAAGAGGTGTACAATATAAAAACAACAACAACAACAACAATAAAAAGACACGTACACAAAATTGTGATATGAGAGATAAAACCATCAATAAAATGTAACCTGAGGCCAAGAGACCAAGAGACTTATTTATATTAATGCGACCAAAAAGATATTCATGGAAGTGGAGGCATTTAAACTCTATTTTAAAGAATGAGATGAATTTAGCCAGGAGACCTCAGGTTAGGAGTGGAGAAGGCATCTCCAACAGAGGAAGTGGATGAAGAAAGAAAGGGGCATGAGACCAAACTGTGTGTTGTGAAGACATCAGAGTAGCCCAGTGTGGCTGGAGTGTAGAGTGAGGCATGAGACAGAAGACAATTGGCTGCTCTCCAGAAAACAGGCTGCAAGTTCATCCACAAATACACGCTGATCCCAGGACTCCAGTGTGGCCACGAACATCTTATTTAAATAAATCTGTATTTGAATGGCTGAGTTTCAGTAATCAGACATCTTCCTTAAATCCTACCATATAATCTCACTATTAGATGGGGTATTTTTTCAGCCCAAGATATTAAATTATATTGTTACCTGGTAAAACTATGCATTTCCCAGCCTCCCTTATGGCTAGATACAACCCCATGACCAACATTTAGACAATGATGCGTATTAGGAGGTATTGTGTGGGACTTCCGGGAATCTTTTCAAAAGGAGGTGTTTGTCTTTTTTGCTGATTTCTCCATTGCATAGCCTGGAATACAGATAGTGTAGCTGGAGCTCCCACAGCCATCTTATGACCTTAGGATGCAGGTCAGGCCCTGGAGAGTGTAATGTGGAGGCTAGCAAGGGGTCTGGGTAGTGAATAACTGTAGAGCCCTGCTTTGGACTTCTCTCTGAAAGAAAAATAAACTCCTATCGTGTTTCTGCCTTTATTCTTTTGAACTTTTCTATTATAGATAGCTGAACTTGATCCTAATTGATAACCATGATGTAGCCAAGCTTGAACCCAGTTATTTCAATGTCAGAGCCCTCACATTCACCCACTCCACTAAGGAATTTTAATATGCATGAGCATAACATTTTCTGTATTTAAACGGTGTGTTTTAATAATTCACTGGGCATATAAGAAATTGCCTCCTCTAAAGTTGGGTATAATATGGTACTATTAAAAATCATAATCATAACCTTTTGAGGAAGTACTTATGTATATGGCTATGAGGATCCATATGGGTATGTTTGGCTAAATATCTCTTGTAAAAAATAGGATAAAATGTAAGATCATACTTTAGTGCAATTGTTTTTCAAAGCTATTGTCTACGCAGTTAAATCCTAACTGCTGAGCCCAGTGGACTCACAATAAAGTTTACTTAATAGACCCTCTATTTTCTGTCTATAAAAAAATCAAACATAAGGCATCAGTCACACTAATATCAAAAGTATTCAAGAGTTTAGATCTTTTTCTGAAGATTGTTGACCTGGAGGAGTTTGGACATAATTAGAGAACCAGGTTGCCACTTGGAAAATCAATTGCTATTATGCTGTGGCATTAAGAATTGAGACCCAGGTCACTGACACCAAAGACAGACTTGGGCTCTGTTGTTCATTTGCTAGTGCTAAGGTGAGTTAGTAACAACAGTGACGTGGCTCCAAGATCACAGTCACATCTCCTTCCACTCTTCCCCCCTCCTTAATGCTTTTCTTCTTAAGTTATAAAAGCAATCTATGAGCTTTGTTTAAAAAAAAAAAAATTCAGAAAAAAGCAAACATTTCCACATAAACTTTGCCACTGCTTCAGGGCTCCCATTGAAGTGAATGGGCAAAGTAAAAATTCTCTTAAGTACCTTTACCAAGGGGGAAGCATATTTCACGTTATTACCAAGGAAGGGTCTTATGCTGTGTAGATCGGGGTTGGAGGAGCGGTCCCTCAGATTGCTAGAACTTCAAGTAGCACATAGAGTATACTAATTATGGTAGAACATATATTAGGTCAAGAGAATGACCACAGAACTCTCTCTGGTTAGAAAGTGACAAAATTACAGCAGCACATGGTGTTCTTTCTTATAACCCACAGTCAGAGGACCACCATTTCCATTCATTTATACGTTTGCTTTACTCTATTTATTTGTGCTTAAGCGGAAACACAGTGGTAAATGAGAGGCGGAGACAACTGGCAGGAAATCATTCCTTTTGCGAAAATTCATTATCAAACGTCAAGTTCCTAAAGATAGTGTTTTTTGCATGTTGGTACTGGCTGCTAGCTTGCTGTGGCTCGGAGGGATGCTGGAGCAGGAAGCAGATACTTCAGCATTTTGATGGAGCAGGAATGGATTGCTAAGATACAGACACACAAGAAAGAGTCCTCTGGAGCTGGAACAGAAGACAGACAAGAAATTATTCTCCTGGTCATGATTGATAAGGGTTATCAGTAGTCTTTCGATGAAAAGGATGTGGAGCTGAATGCAGGAATTCACTGTGTAGCCTTTATATTCAATGTATGTAAGTAGATACAGAAATAGGAAGACTTGTATTTCTCCTTGTGGGAGATGGGTTAGAGTCATTTCCAACAAATTCTTACCTTGTGTTCTGACAGTCCTGAGTCATAACAAATACTACATAAAGCTCACAAATTTGAGCTCATTTAATCCTTGTAAAACCCTCGGAGGCAAATACTATTGTTATCCTTATCTTGGTTCTTCTCGGGCCAGAGAGATCAGGAACCGGATTTTGACCCAGAGGCTCAGAGTCCATGAGCTCAATGGCATATGCTATACTCTTAGCCTCCTCACAGACTGTTCTACCTTGAACCCAACTGGGTAAATCCCAATGACCCTTCAGAGCAAGATCCTGTAATATACAGAAAAAATTCAGGGAAGCCTGATGCTTTAGCACATGGGCCCAGGGCTCATTTCTGTCTGAGTGAGTTACCAGCAATGATGGCTTTTATTACATGGTTTGACCATCTCTGCCTGTTACCTGTTGCTCTTTCATAGTTTAATTTAAAAATATGGTATATAAGGACAACCAAACAATACACAGAGCCAGAATGGAGATCTTCCACACAGTGCTGAGAACAGAACGTATATTCACGTCCTGCTGCGTTTCCAAACAACTCTCATTCTTAGCCTCGTAGAAGCTTCTCAAGAATTCTTATTCTTAAAAAAAAAAAAAAAGAATTCTTATTCTTAGCCTCATAGACGTATCTAGATGAAAGCATTGTGAGGAGGAATGAAGTGTGCGTTCTGGAGGTTTTAGAAACAAAGGAACCCCCTAAGAAGACATACTGAAGACTGGGGTAAGTTCCATTGTGTTCCTCCCTGGCAACCAGGAGTTGTGGCCTCTCCCTGTGTGAGTGGGCATGAAGCACACTCCCCAACCCATGGAAGGGGGTGTCTCTGAGACTGGCCACCGAGGGTCCCCCTGCACCCGCTCGGTGCTGGCTGCACCAGGTCTCACCACACACTCCCGGGCATGTGAGAGGCATGTGAGAGGCAGCCTCACAGCTGGACCAGAGAACCTTCTGGCACACCGCATCCTGCCAAGGCCAAATCACAAAAAGCCACATTAATGCATTTCTCCACAAAAATACCAAATCCTGGATGGCTTCGTCCCACTTCAGGGGGCTCCTCTTGGCAAAGGGGCTTCCTCAGGAGCGTCACCGCCTCTCAGACAGCCTCGACAGCGTGAACTCAACAGGAAGGATTCCCCCAGTCTCCGGCTACAGCTACAAAGAATACGTCTGATTTCTGGCCTGAAGGATGTGATATTTTCATCTCAAAACTGCAAAGATGACCAGTTACTCAAGTCTTGCTAGACCATGAGAAATATAGAACATGAGGTGGATGTTCAGAGGAGGGGCTGGCGGCAGCCCCGGTTGACACAGAATGTGGAGAAACAAGAGAACCACTGATTCGTTGTCAGAAGCATTGCTAATTCTGTACTCATCTTGGCCACCTTTTACACACAGATGCACACACTCGTGCAAAACACACACAGGCACACACATGTGCCCCCACACACATTTGCACATGGGCACGCACACCATGCTCTGGCTCAGTACGGACGGCATGAGCCAAAATGCACTCAGCCACTCCTACGTGCCGGAGGCTCGGTTGAGCATGTCGTATTTACGATTCCACTCAATCCTCGTTACAACCCTTTGATCTGGGAGTATCATTCCCTACGCCATAGCAGGACCATCAAAACAGGGATTTTTGCAATGGATATACACCATACTCAGTCCACGCTCCGACCCGGGATCTGCTCTCCATCATCCCCGAAGGCCTCCATCGCTTTCCTTGACTCCTGCTCCAAGTGGCCCCAGTCATGGTTTACCCCAGTCCCGGGCTCATGAGATCCAGCCACAGTCACCCCTGTCACAGCAGACAGGAGGCTCCAGTGTCTTCACAGACACTACTGTCAGGTGAATCTTTAGAGGCTCTGGCCTGGAAATGCAGCAAAATTCTGCTTCTCCCCCTCACCCCCCCACCCCAGACAGCTTTATCAGTGTGCTTTGATAATAAACCTTAAAGTCTTTCAAATAAAGTGTTTTTCGTTTTCATTTTCTTCTCTATGCTGTTCATCTTTTAGGAGCCCTATAAGGGGGCCTTCCCAGACCATACCCACCAGCACCCCTAACGGAGCCTCCTCTGTGAGTTGCAAGGGGGTCTGGGTGTGGCCTGAGGATCAGAGCCCCAGCACCCGTGAGACCCGCAGCTGCCCATCCCACAGTCTTCCTTCACCCTCTGCCCTCTCCCCTCTTTGGCTTTTATGAATGATAGAAAAAACATTCTCTCTCCCGCTGCCAGGCCAGTCTACACTCGCAATTTGTTTTTAGCTCTACCATCTGGATGCCCTGCTTACCAGCAGAAAGCCCCGATCTAGGGTTTCAATCACCCCTCCTGCCCGTGCAGGCGTGCAGGGAAGAGGAGTTCAGAGCAAAGGTGCAGGCGGGGTGCCTCCCCGCTGACATTCAGCCCACCGCTGTGGGAGCCAAGTCACAGCCTGCCCCCCTAGGGAGAGCAAGGAGCCAGAATGTGAGGGCAGCACGGCTGGATGGGAGAGCCCCAGCCTCCCGAAGTCAGACATCTGAGCTGCCAGATCCTTCCCCTGCCTTTGATGCCCCGCCGGCTGGGTCAGCCCTTCCGCCCTATGAAGCGGCCCCACTAACCACTGACCATGTCTTTTTTCTTCCCCATTAAAATCTCTCCTCTCCGGAGGATGGGATAGTGGTCATTTTCACGTTCATGTGAAATCCACAGCAAGTTGTTTTCATTTCCAGGACACATCTGTGTTTTCGGCAAGTCTTGGAAAAGAGAGCAGTCCCTGTGCAATGGAATTTCAGATAATAAAGCCAGTGTCAGTTCCTGTTGTGTTTCAAAAAAAAAAAGATACGCTAATAAAAAAGGAAACCATAGCTGGGACCATAAAAGAAACCTGCTAATGGCCAAAGACTCAGAAGGCTCAAACTCTCAGAAGTTCCCTGAGAAATAAAGGGGCGGGGGCGGCTTTCAAAGGAGCAGGAAAAGTACTGAGAATTGACTTCTCAGAAAGCCGGAAGGAAAGATGTTAAGGGAGAAGAGCAAACAGCTCAAGTAAATATGCCATCACTCAAGAATGAAGAAGAAAATTGTCATTTTGCAGAAGAAATCACTAGGCAACCTGCTTTTCAAGGTTGAGAGGAGCCATTAGATCACACAGCAATGGGACTTGGCCTTGAAACCAAAGGTTATTTTGTACCCAGGAAGTATGAAGCAGAGAAGTCCCTGCTAATAGCCTCTGTCCAGTGGGACACGGGTGCTTATCAATAAGCAAAAGATAGTTTAAATGGGAACAAAGGACTCTGTCTGGCTGAATTGGGAAAGACTTTCTCCTTTCCAAGAGTTACATTTCTGAGAAACAAGTTATCTCTGACCCACGAGGGGAAAGTGGAGGGGGTTCGGGAGGAAATTTGACTGCATGTGAAGGACAGGAGGAAGACATTGGGGCAAAGGGCTGAATTTCCAATGCACTTGCTGGTTGGTTAATGTATTGTGCCACTGCTAAGTCCTGTTCATAATTCTACCATGTTTGGGGGAGATCTGAACACTAAGGGAAGGAAATGAATTATAAACACACTCTTTGACCTCTTTTCGCTTTTCTTCTCTAAGTCTAAAATGAGCTCATCACAAGGGTTTGTGTCCTGTGGTTTTCTAGAGGCCCTTCTAAGGATGGCTGGTTTCTTGGGTCTGATGAGATGTGTTGCCACACGGATTCACAGTCCGGCTCACAGAGCATCCTTCCTGATGCCCCCAGTACTCATCTGGTCTCAAGAAACAACAAAAAGCACACACTCTAACAAAACAAGAACATCTCAAGAAAGAACAAAAAGCACACACTCTAACAAAACAAGAACATCACACGCAGAACAACACAGCAGAAACAGGACCACAGTGCACAGGTCCGGGAGGTGTGCTGGGCCCCTGCTTACAACCTGTCCTCCGCAGCCAGGCAGTTGCCCAGCTGCAGGCTTCTAGGGGTGGGAAGCAGGCCAAAACATTCATGGCCTCCTTGTTAGAGGCCCACAGGAATCCTCAAAGGGCTCCCCAAAGGGTTCCCAGCCTCCCCTGGCTCCTGTCCTGCTTAGGTGAGGCTTTAAGCCAGACCTACCTGCCTGCTTCCTGTTTCCCTTACTAGTCCCTAGCAAGGGGACAGCTGGTGCTGGCCTCCTCTTTGCCCATGGAGGCACACACAGGAAGCCACGCCTGAATGCCTCTCAAAACTGCCTCCACAGTTCTGTGTTCTGGGCAAAGACGCTCCTTATAGGAAGTTGAGCTGTCAGTTTCAAGACCAGCCCATCTGCTCCTTATGTCGTGAGTCCTATGAACCACATACGCTCTCTCAGGTGGTTTGGGTTTGATTTGGCCCAAAGGAAGAGGAAGGACAGAGGTTCCAAGTTTCAGCATCTATCACAGCAGAAGTGAATTATCCTCTGGGATCCCACACGGAAGGTTCTCCATTTTCTCCGGCACGCACATTAACGGTCCAAGCTACTCTCGGAGCTTTTGTTTGTGTTGCAGCTCCCCGTATTTCCACCATTCCTGAGTTTAAGTGAAGGATTGAAAACTTCATGTCGGGGTCTGCTCACCTAGCTCTCAGCCTGTCTCCCGTACCACCTTCCAACACCTTCCAACATCACCCACAGTGCAATGGAGCTGACCGACCTTGGGAATTCTTCTATGAACATAGTTTCTTTCCATCCCTACTGACAGCTCCCCCCAACACGAGACCCCATGTTAGGGAGAGAGGATAACAGCAGACCCTTGGCGACGACTCTCAGATTCTTCTGGTCTGTGTAAAATGAGGTTATGCTTCCTCCCCACCACATGCCTGGAGCTCAGTCTGGCATCAGGGAGTCAGTATCCACCAGAGCTCCATGGTACTGCTTGGGTGGCCAGGCAAGGCTGTGGGGTGGGGGTGGGGGTGGGGGATAGGACGATGCTGAATTCCCACACACCTAGATTCCGGGAGAAATGCCCTCCAAGAGGGAACCTTATGATGCCCTCTGACAGGGTAGAAAAAGCCAAACTTCCCGGTTTAACTGACATCAAGCATTCGGGTAGGAGTTCTGGGGATTTGGGGGGGAATCTCTTGAGTACACAGTGATGAAAACAAACAAAAACCCTGATTTTTTGGTGAATCCAAGAATGAAACCAGAGGGTCAGAGCTTTCTAGAGTCTAGAGACTCTCTCTCCCTCCTTTCCGCTGTGCATATCCCATCCCTTTGAAATACTGGAGTGAATGGGGTGGAGGGAGTGGGCTCTGAGCCAGGAGCTCCACATAGTTTGGTTGAATGAATGAAAATAGACAGGAGATTCAACACACATTCTCTGTCCCCTTTCACCCATTTCTCTACCCTGTAGAATCATATCACCCTCAGCGGCAATGATTAGTAGGTTTGAGATCCTTTGTAAGCCTGAGCAGTTATTGAGCAAGAGTTTCTTTTTGTTTGTTTTTAAGAAACAGCCCCACTGTATGTAAAAATATCCAGGCCCCTTCTGGCCCTCACTGAGCTCCATTTATTATTCATTTAAAAAAGAAATCCAACCAACATGGTTCTTTCCAGGCCTCTTCCTGTTCGAACTTTCTGGTGTTAGAGCTGTCATTGCCTGGTGGAGTTGAGCTTTGCCTGGTTTACAAAAGTAAGTCTTCCACACTAGCATTTTTGTCCTAGAAGGGACACAGCTCTTGGAGTCCAAGACACTTGACTTTTGGTTACAGCACGACTGCCTTGTCATTCAGTGACCACTGAGCACGTCACAGAGGGAAATAAGGTCACCTTCCCAGAGTCGCAGTGAGGGTTAAGTTGGGTACAACATGTGAGCGTTCCTTGCATAGAGCCTGGAACACAGACCCTCCCGCCCTGGGCCATTTCCTACACGGTGGGGGCCATTCTTTGTATTCTGGTATTTACAGAAGCAGAAGAACTTTTAGTGCAGCTAAGTAGAAGATGAAGAAGAAAAACAACTTAAAAGATTATAAGTTTGTTTAATAATGCCCACAGAGGGATATGTGGAAAATACAATTTTAAACTGAGTAAGGATGTTGGCGTTTCGTGTACCTATGAAGATTGTTATTTTTTGCTGATTTTTTATAAGGTTCTCTTTCTATGATACTTCACTTTGGTTATAGCAAATGGATCAAAATATTAGTGCATGTGAGTCCTAGATATAGCATCTAAACAATTTCTACTGAATTGAAACAGTGCCAGGCAATACTGGGGTTCAGCAGTCCTCATTCTCCTTTCTGCTCTGTGCCTACAGGAGACCACAATTCACAGAGTCCTTGAAGTTAGAGGGAGCCATTCCAAATTAAATGGGAGCACAAGAGGCTTGTGTCACTTCTGGGCTGAGGCAGAAAGCCCCAGGGTGAGCCTGTAGTCTCTTTCTTCCTTTCCTTGAGTCAGAGAAATCCTACATAGTGGAGTCTCTGCCAGCTTCAATCCCTGAAACCCATGCAGAGCAGAACACACCCTGCACCAAGTTGGACATGAGTGAGTTAGAAGCCTACAGTGTGATGTCACTGAAATTTCATAGTTCCTTTGTTATCGCAATATAACCTGGTCTGTCCTGAAAAATACAAAAGAACAAATGAATGGCAATAGATTAAAAAAGAAATAAGAAAGGTCATCACCAAATCACTTGTTAGTAATTATGGCCTTCAGGTTCCGCTAATCAGTAAGGGTCAGAAAATAGTGAGACATGCCATATAACAACTTACAGACAAAACTCACTTCTTCAAGATCTTTCTCACTTAAAGGATTCCACACTTGTCTGTTACTGACTTATCTAACTTGTTGAAATGAAAATAATTATAGGTTATATATTCCTTCTACAAGTATTTAAGTATTTATTCCTTCTACAAGCCAGATTCACCATGATGTGATAGGAAACAGGCAGCCAAAAAGACAAACACACAAAACCTGTCATGTGAAACGTGGTGATAACCACTATCTTAAAAAGGAAAATGTGAAAAAAAAAAATAAAAAGGAAAATGTGAGGAAAGAAGGTGGGGAAGGTTGGGTGGGGACACAATTTTAAATAGGGTCATGGAGAATATCTCACTTAAAAGGTGAGAGAGTGAACAATGCTGATATCTGAAGGGAAAACAATCCAGGCAGAAGAAACAAGAAGTGCAAATGGCCTGAGGTAGAAATGAGTCTGATATGTTTGATGAATAGTGAGGAGGCTCGAGTAGCTGAAAGGAGCAGGCCAGAGAAGAGGCAGTGAGACATGAGAACAGTCATCTTTGGGTGGGGATGGAGCAAATATGTGGGATTCTGCAGGTACAATAGGTAAGATTGGTTTTCCTGAAGCCAGAGGAGGTTTTGAGCCAAGGAGTGTTGTGCTCTGGCTGTTCTGAGAAAAGTCAGAAGGAGCAAGGCAAAGGAAGAAAAAGGGAGACCAATTTGGAAACCATTACAATAGCCCAGGTGAGGAAAGATGGTCTGTGACCAGGGTGAGGGAGCAGAGAAGGTAAACTATACAACACAGGTAGAGCTGCAGGAATTACTGATGGATGTAAGATGTGAGAGTCAAAAGCATGCTAAGGGTTTGGGCCTTACCTGGATTCATCATATTCATGTGTCCGTAGAGTCACCACTGAAAATACACATGGATAAATGCAAATCCAGAGAGATGAAATCTCCAAGATCACCAATATGGCGGTTCAAGCTGAGAACACACCCACATCTGATCCCGAAACCCATGCTTCCAATCATTCCTCATGACCCTGCTCCCTGTGGAGAGCACTAGAAACAGAATGGAAAGCAAGAAATTTAGATAGAACATAGGAACCAAGAGAAATCCATGCCAGATGCCTCATTCTTTCTTCAAGCGGACCTACCACCCAAGTACTTTCTGAATTACCTAGGATCTCAAAGGAGTGTTTCCTTTTGTCATTTGCAAAAGAAAAAGGGGTTATTTCCAAAAGTTTTCTTTGCACTTCCTCTTACCATTTACCACTCTTTTATGTTTTAGTGTGAGGCCCTAAGTATGGGAAGCCCTTCTACGGGGCTGCTATTGGGAAGGATGTTTCATTGCGTAACCATGGGCATTGGTTACTGTAAGGAGTTCCCAAGTTCTCGACAAATGTCAACATGTTTTCTGACCACCCTGAGAGGGAAGCAGTTTGAACTTGGCCTTTGTACTGTATTTCAACCCTGACACACATGCACGGGCCCTAGGGGCCTTTGGGGCCTTTGGGAGGAGTCAATACACTGCAGAGAACCATTTTCCACTTCTTTATCATTTTGTTAAAATATTTACCTAATCCGTCCTTGCATCCTTTACAATATTTTCTTAGGACTTAGAAAGGCACTATTTTTTTTTCATGTCAGAGAGAAAAGTTTTTTCCAAAGTTTGAGCTTGGCCATATGAACTTGGGTTGTTTTTCTCAAAATGAAGGAAGACTCTGGAGCCCCATCCCAGTTGCCCTAAATTGGAATATGTGAGGTGAAGACTTGAAACATCTGCATTTTCAATAAGCTCTACAGATTATTTGGGTACACGCTCAATCTAAGCTTAGCTGTGAGCTGGTTTAAAAACCCAAAAACCCAAAGTCCTAGCCTTGAAAGAGACTTACCATTTGGTACATTAGCCTGAGCATGTCATTCTTGTCCCCTTGAGCCCATCTCCTCAGCAAGAAAATAAGGAAAATGAGTATGATACTCACTGAATCCCCTTCTAGCTCTAACAGAAGTCTACCTGTTCCCACCCTCTCCGCGGCCAGTGTCTGCCCTTCCCAGCAAGGATGTTGGCGCTGCAGGGCCAGGCTTCCTCACAGGCTTCTGCTATAAATGCTGTGTCACAGTTTGGCTCCAAGTGTCGGGGTTCCTAAGTGGGCCTGGCCTCCCCCTGTCTGAGTAGGAATCAGGGATGGATGGCCCCGCGCAGATGGGCAGTGATTCTCTGTCCTGACTCAGTTCCCCTTCTCACGCTGACTGAGTCTTTCTCAGGGCTGCAGTGAGCCCAGAACAGAGGACAGTTGTCAGCTCAGCCAACACAGAAGAACCTGGCTTCCAAGGGCACACAAGACATCCTCTGACCAAGGGTGAGGGCTTGGAACCAAAGAGTGCTCTCCTTTCCCATCATCTAGACAAATCCTTTTATCTTTTCCCAACCAGCTTATGTCCTGGCCCCCTTTCTTGACCACATCAGCTAGTATGGCTGTCCCCTTTCTCAGAGTCTCATGACACACACCACGGCCATGGGCATTCTTGTCCTGTCTTGCCTTTTCCACACTGATTGATGTGGGTTGAGGTGGTGCCTCGGAGCCGGCAGATGCAGTGCGAGTTTCCCCTGTACAATGGAGTGTCCACCCCTGAGTCTCAGGTCTCTGCTTCAAGGCGATGAGCCCACATAGTCTGATGCAAGGATCCAATGAGACAGTAGACAGAAACCTCTGGCACATGACAAGAATCATCATTCCATCCTGCAAGACTTCGGGAATTTAAGCTATAGTAGATAGAACGCTCCTTTTCATTCCCAGAAGGTTTGATAGTAGCTGACCTCTCCTGAGGGCTTGCTGCCTATCAGGCACTGTGCTAAATTCTTCCATGTCTGAACCGTTCAGACATCACAGCTACCCTGCCAGGTAGGCCCTATTGCTATACCAATCTTTAAAATGGGTATAATAAAGGGTACATGATGGGATCAGGGACCAAATGCAGATCTCTCTAGTTCCAGAGTCCACCACCAGCCATGAATGTCTGACTGTGACTTGGCTAACATATCTTGTGAGACCCAAGGTTTCTGGATGTTTCTATGTTACTTGGTTACGTATAACAAAGCTACCAAGTTCTTAACTGTTTTATGCTCCTGGTTCCTTCATCTGTATAATCCCACAATGACACTACAAATTCCCATAATTCACCTCTGAACCCAAATTATTTTTCTTCTAAAGTACAGTGACATAATAGTAACAATAATGCTCATGGTAATAATAAGTAACGTTGAGTGTAATTGTTCTTTCCTCGTGTGTCATGATGGCAAATAAATGTGAGAGGGAAGAATAGCAGAACGTAAAGCTCGGAGCACTGGTGGGTGGCTGGGAGCACTCTGTCTGTCAGTGATGCAGGTCCTGCCTCCATCGGGAGCACTACGGTTCTGCAAGGGCCTTGGCCTTGTTCCTGCTCCTCAACATAGGGAGAGAGGACAAGATTCTAATCATGGGAATGGGGCTGAAGCTTCGTGTTTGTCGTTACAGGCTTTGTGACCGAAGTGATCATAAACTCTTTTGCTTTTCTACCCTGGCTCATAACTCCTACCTTGTCTGGTTCTTGGAGACTAAAGTCAAGTAGTGTTTTGTACCCCTTGCTTGCTCACTAGCCAGAGGTGTTATTAAACAGTTCTGAATTGAAGAGGTGCTTAAGCATTTACTGTTTGGTTTTAATTTGAGATAATTTTTTATTTTTATTAAGATTTTATTTGTTTGAGAGAAAGGGAGAGAGAGAGAGAGCATGAGTGAAGGAAATCATGCACAGGGAAAAGGGGTAGAGAGAGAAGCAGACTCCCCGCTGAGCAAGGAGCCCAACATGGAGCTCGATCCCAGGACCCCGGGATCATGACCTGAGCCTAAGGCAGACGCATAACTGACTGAGCTACCCAGGTACCTTGAAGTAAATTTTTAAATCTTAAGTTATTGAATTTTATACACTTTCAGAAGGCAGATATTTAATTCGTTAGAGCTTCATTACCTGTAGCATTCCCTACTCTTTTGGATTAAGAAATCAAAGCGTATGACAGCATAGAGATGTCACGCCGCTGTAGAAGACAGATACGACATGACCACACTCATCTTAGACTCTAAGTCAGCAATATTTTCCAGTGGTCTTCCAAGAATCAGTTCATACAAACTTCACATGTAGTTAGCAGGACATTCTTTAGATGAAGACATGAAAGAAAATTGATCCATTTCATATGAGCTTGACCAATACTTGTCCCACCCAAAATAAGAGAGCATTAATATCTTTAACAGCTATGTTCTGGAAGCTCGTTTCTTTCCCAGCCTTCCATCTCAACGAAACATGTAGCATCATCTTGCTATTATTCATTCTGTGCTTTTCTTTTCTTTCTTTTATTTTTTAAAAGATTTATTTATTTATTTGACAGAGATTACAAGTAGGCAGAGAGGCAGCAGAGAGAGAAAGGGAAGCAGGCTCCCCCACTGAGCAGAGAGCCCAACGTGGGGCTGGATCCCAGGACCCTGGGATCATGACCTGAGTGGAAGGTAGAGGCCTCAACCCACTGAGGCTCCCAGGCGCCTCCTTTCTGTGCTTTCCTTGAATGGATAAGTGTGATAACATAATTGTTAACCTTGTTAACCAGTCATTGCTAAGACAAGAGCAGGAAGTGTTTTACAGGTAGTAAATTTGTAAGAGTAAAGCACAGAAAATAGATTTGAGCTAGATCCAAAGATATGTCTTTTAAAACATTTATCTTAAATTTTTGGTAGTTATATGGAGGTTTTTATTATCAGGATATAAAAGTTAATTTCTCATATAGACTAAGAATCGCTTTGCTGTTTAGTTTCACCTGTGTCTTAGCCTAACTCAAATGCACAAAATGTACATTTAGTTGTGTTTGACTTTTGAACCTATTTTTGAAATATTGGTGGTGACCAAACCCTTGGTAGATAGTATGGTGTGTATCAACCCAAATTCAGTTACAAATAAGTGGACGATCTAAACTCTCTGCTGTAGACTTTTAGATATATTACTACTGTAATAAATGTCCAAGAGAGAAGATAAAATATTACACACATAAATTATGCTATACAAACAAAAATTCCAAAAGTCAAAGAAAATTAAAACATTTTAATGGATTTTATCAGCCAAATAAAAGTAAGTGTACTTTAATAGTGTACATTTAAAGTTACATAAATGTTATGTAAAATATGTATAATACTGAGCTTTGTCAAGCTAAGATAAATAATATGATTAATGTTCATTCTGGCTACAAGTCTTTCTGGCTAAGTATGCGACTCTAGCATGCACTGCCCGATTAAGACACTATTACTTTCTTGGATTTAATTTTCAATTAAATTATTTTAAACAAATTAAAAATTACTACAATACTGCATCTGTAGATAATTCTTAAATTGTTTTCCTTTAGTGATTATGCAGTTATTGTTTTGTGAGCCACAAATGGATTAGTAATTTTCAGATTTCTAAAACAGCAGCCTTCTTGTGAAATTGTTATTGAGAAATTACTTTGAAGCTTTCAGGAAAAAAAAAATTAAATGCTTTCTCATTCTCTTTTTTTAAAAGTAGGCTCCACACGCAGTGTGGGACCCAACACAGGTCTTGAACTCACTACCCTGAGATCAGGACTGGAGCTGAAATCAAGAGTCTGATACTTAACCAACTAAGCCACGCAGGTGCCCCTCTCATACTCTTTCTTCAAAGAGAAGTGTTACATTTTGCTATGTCACATATAGGCATGGAGCCTACTTTTAAAAGAGAGAGAATCACAAAGCATTTAGTATTTGATGTCCAATAAAGGGAGTTTACTTGGAGAGAAGAATTTCAAGAGATTGTTCAATAATAGCCTAAAATTGAGAATTCCTTAAAATGAACCTGGCTAGGACTTCTTAGAAGAATGAATCACAATGGTCTCGTAGCTGTATCTTTTACTTATGCACGAGCTGAGTCTTCAAACACACTAACTTGTCTTCATTTTTTGTCATAAAACTGACATATGTAGGTTTGAATGTTTTTGAAATGCACATAAGAGATTAACTATGATATGTCTTCCTCATTTTTCGAATTGCCAACCTCACTAGGTTAGAATAAACATACAGCACAGGGACCTTTTTCCTGAAGGTTCCAATGTTTTAATTTTTTTAATGTAAGAGTGACTGTTCCATTACCATCTTAAAGGTGAACATGGAATGACAAAGGGAACCGTCAACACAGATGAATAGACCCTTAATGTTCTAAATTAATCTTCTACTGTGAAAGACACAGTCTTTAAAAGTGACTTGGGCTTTTAATTTTTATTCTATTCTTTCTGTCTGGGCCCCTTGTATGGCAGCTGGTTTCCCCCTCAGGCGTATACTGTAGCTTAATGTGCCATTTTTCTTCACTAAATGTTAAAATACTTTTGATAGTCAATTGTCTCTTTAAGATTATATGATTTCCATTAGAGCTTATTTCTAAGAAGATTGTAAACATGGCTGACAAAACCTTGCTTCCAGCTAAAAGACTGGGGTTTTTAAGGTGAATATTAATGAGTTCATCTCCGTTCTTAATCCATACCAAAAATTCATGGAAAAAATTGAGAATAACTTAGACCAAAATGAATAAAGCTAATATTGATTAAAGACAGAGACTCTGAATTCCAGCATTGTCTGTGGTCATGGAGAAAGTATTTTTACAGTTGTAGCCTGGTCTGGCTTTCCAGATAAAAGCAGTGGGAATGACGCTTCCATCTCTGAGCCCTTGGTCATTTCATGTGTACCTCTAGGAGAGTAATAGGACAGTCACTCTTGCAGTTTCCTAACAAGTCACTCATAAAGGTACACGATGAAAAGCAGAATCCTATCTGCACTGCCAACTGAGGCTATCTGTAAATATCAGATTCCCCTATCCCATTGACCAAATGTCCAGATACATTTCTTCTCCACCAAAATGGGGGGGGAAAAAAAGAAGGCCAATGAAATGTACAGAGCCACACAAGAAGAGCTGGTGACATTCAAGAACAGAGGAAGGGCATATTAGGGCTGACAGTTGACTATGAGAAATACTAGCAAGTTTTAGAAAACACCTGAGAAGCTCTGCAAATCTCAACAAAATGTAAACTTCATGAACAAAGAGATAAAGGCTGAAATCCAAGATGAGATGGAAAGCATGCTAGTCGCAGTAACTAAATAGATGATGGGAAAACTTTAGAAAACCCACAAGGGGCTCAAGTTCAAGGTAAAGCCCGAGCATATATTTGTTTACCTTTCCTCCCAGTCCAAATCCTATGGCAATGAGCCAGACTTTTTAAGAAGGAAATAAATCCCTAGTAGGAATGCAAAACAACTGTGATGCTACTGGTACAAGTTCTCAAGGACAGTTCAAGGCAGGAGAGGTGGAATTGATGGGGAGACCAACTTCTGCCTTGGCCTCAGCCTTCTGACCTAGGAGAGGCAGGGTCAGCAAGACAACTCTGATGTTTCCAAGTGAGAGAAGAATACTTGGGGTCAGTCTCCATTGGAGGGACCGTGGCTGGGGAAAGACTCAATGAATAATTGATATGGTAGGTTTTAGTGCTAGAGAAAGACCCAAAGCTTCCTACGTTAACAGCTGGTTGCCAAAGGAGAGACTGCAGAATAGAATGACTGTTGCTGGGATGCCTGCATGACTCAGTGAGTTAAGCATCTGCCTTTGGCTCAGGTCATGATCCCAGGGACTGAGCCCTGCATCAGGCTCCCTGCTCCACTGGGAGCCTGCTTTTCCCTCTGCATGTGCTCTCCCAGTCGAAGAAATAAACAAAATCTTCCAAAAAAAAAAAAAAAAGAAAGAATGACCATTGTTATGCTCTTTATGATGACAGAAACAAAACCACACAGGCAGAAAGTGAGGCCACAGGACACCTTCTGCTAGACTCTCCTGGGCTTGCCCCCTGCCCTTGGAGACCAAACTAAGCAAACTGGCTGCTCCCAGGCTCAGGCCTGGGTCCTAGATAAGGAGATTGAGACACTCTCTGTGGACATAAAATTAAAAGGGGGCATCCATAATCAACAGAGGTCATATTTCGATGCCATCTTTTGAAAAGTCAAAAAATTAATGGAAAAATTAATATAATATCGATAGAATATGGATAGAATATCGAGATTTTAAGTAAAGATGGGATCTGCTTGTCAGGTCCAGAAAGCTCCATCACACCCCCACATGGGACTGCAGAGACAGATGTGGCGTGTCCTGCCAAGGGTGATGGTTTGAAAAGACTCTGTAGATCAAGAAGAGCTGGTAAACAAATTTCCACTGCCATTCCCCGTCACCAGTTGAGACTTCTAGTCAGCTGTCTGGATTGCTTGGTTTTGCTACATACGAGAAGCATGCATGAACATTTTCATACCATTACTCCCAAATCTGTCCTCCTGCCTTTATTTCCACTCCCCTGCACGCCTCCAGTTCTTCTGTCTCAGGGGGCTTCAGAGATGCAACCCCAGGTTCCAGAGAGAACAATATTCACCTCACAACACTGAAAGGCTGAGTCGGAAGTTGGTATGAACCATCGGTCCAATGACTATTCCTGGAAGGCCATCCTCACAAGCCACTCTAGATATTTTTGGACAGGTTTGTGGGGGCCTGTCAGGCCTATCACAGATACCTAACAAGGGTTTGGTTAATCAGTGAGAGAATCATTCCATCCTTGATGTGTATACTGTTTGTATCACGAAGTCAGTCTCGGAAGGGCCTGTGTGAGGACAATGAAAATAAAGAAGGAAAAATAGAAATGGTATTAGTTGAGGCAGTCAGACAGAAGGTACTCACCTCTGCTCCTGCCCGTGACCTTCACTTGTCCGAGTCGTGGGGCAGTCCGCCGGGTGTTCAAGTGTCCTGGGTCAGGCTGCAACAAGACCGCAGGCAAGAGGAATGAGTGATTTTCCACTGCCCAGTGCACCTTGGGTCAAGTGTCTGCTTGACCCTCCAGGACATGCCGGGTATTAACAGCGCAGTACGGCCAAATGTGTATGAGAGATACTTGCTAAAAGCCCGGGTTTCTGTTTCACAAACAATGTCTTTCATACCACATGGTTCACAGCAAAAATGGAAAAGCCATCATTTCTTGGTTTCCTCATTTGGTTCCTCTCTTTTTGTACTCGTTCCCCAGTTATACTCCCCGAGCCACGGAGAGGGACCCAGGAATGCATGGGCACCATGAACCCTGAGTTTGCGAAGCTTACATTTATTGCTCAATTTAGAAAGGCAGATTATTCGCTTGTCTATCGCTTTTTCACAAGGCAGACCTTTCGCAGACATTCTACGCGTTCCGCTCATAGGAAAGATGGCAGGGCTGACTCCACCCACGCCTGAACACAGCTCTTCAAAGAGGAGTTTGTGTTTCTGGCCCTATCTCTGCTATGGGTTGGCCTTTCCGGCTTTTCTCTTCTGTTGGCATCTGCCTTTGAGTTCAGTTTCCTTATCCCTGAAAGGGAAGTGTTAGGCTGCCTTCTTGAGGTTGGGCGAGGCTGGAGGGAGTGAGGAGGATGGGCAGGGGGCACGGGCAGCCACCTATGGGACCCTCCTCCTGGTCCCGGGGCAAAGCTGTTTCCCATACCCTCTGCACACCTTGAACTTGCACATTTGAAAGAAAGGTGCTTCTGCTAAAATATTTTTTGAGAATCACTTCACTAAATAACTGTCACAAGTTTTTTTTTTTGGCTTGGGTGTCTTTGGACTCAATCCACTTCTATTTCAGAAGCTTATGCATGTGTTTTACAACTTCAAAAATATGACCAGAGGGAAATGAGTTTAAGGTACAGACAAAGAGGAGTAATGAAACAGTGAAACAGAGGGTGACTTTTACCATTTTACCAGTGTTAGTAATAGGCACATTCGCGGATACTCCCTTCCTTCCCGGCTCGTCTGCTCGGTTCTTCATCCTGCGCTGATTCGCTCCCTTCAGGTAATACGTGCTCTCCATCAAATCTCCCCAGTCAGAGCTGGAGGTCATTTTTATTTCTCTCCTTCTCTCTCCTTCCCTCCTCCTCCTCCTCCTCCTCTCCCTCCTCCCCCTATCCACCTCTCTCTACCTCTCTCCCTCCCCTCTGCCTTCCCTTCCCCCTCCCCCTGTGTCCCCCCTCCCCCTCTTCTTCCCCTCTCCTCTCCCTCCCCTACTTTTCCGACCTCCCCTCATCCTCTCCCTCCCTCTCTCTAACTCTCTCTCCCTCCTTCCACCTCTCTCTCCCCCTCCCTCCTGCTTCCTTCCACTCCTCCTCCCACTCTCTCCCTCCCTCCCCCTCCTCCCTCCCCCCCCCCCCCCCCTCTTCCCCTCCCCTCTGCCTTCCTCCGCCCCCCTTCTCCCTCCCTACCCCTCTTCCCGTATCTCTGCTTTTCAACACACCAGTCCACTCGGGACCGAAAGCCTCTCAACTTTGCTACTTATTTGTGAGTGTGCCAAATTCCTACCTGCCTTCATAACCCTGTATGTATAGTTCCACCTCCTGAGAAAGTTCTTTTCTCCTTGTTTATCTGCAGAACAGCCAGATACCCCGCACTCTGATCCCTGGAACTTACTTCTCTTGTAGCTTATATCACATTTAAGTATGATTACTTAAGTGTCCACATCTGCTCCTAAACTGTGAGCTCCTCCAGGGCCGTGACCATGTGTTAATCGCCTATTAGTTACCTACTCTTAGCGCTCAGTGGGCACCAGACACCTAACAGGTGCTCCGTAAATATGAATACCAAGTTCAGATGCGGTAACATGCATTCATTATAGCTCTTAAGGTAGCTGTCTAGTATCTGTTTTAATAGCCTCAGACTGGGAGGAGAAAACTTGGATGAGGCTAGCTTCATGGGCTATGTTTATTGAATACAGGGGTGCAGGAATTGGAAGACAAATGATCAGGGAAATAAACCTCACGAGTGCTTCTAGGCACGGCTTGGGGAGCAGTGTGGAAGGAAGCTCGGAAGAACACCCTCCTTCTTTTCAGTGTCCCCCAAAGAACCAGAAATCAAATATAATAATTACCAAAGGAGAGGTAAGAAGTTTAGCAAGGGGAAAAAAATATTTAAGGGCATCGTACTAGCTCTTTTCAGATGTTTGGATGGCAGTTGTGTAAAGAGGAAGGCGGACTTGTTCTAAAGTTCTCCATCTTGCAGAACAAGGACCAATAGATTTAGGTATCGTGCGAGGAAGAACCATTAAAAACGAGAAGCAACTTGCCTCTAACGCACACTGTTCTGCCTTTGGGTAGTATGGTCCCTGGCTGGCACGGAGGGCCATCCATCTGGTGCTGGAGGGGACACCCCACCTTACAAAGCTGGTTAGACCAGACACACTTTTGCCCCGTCTAGTGTTCAGGATTTCTGGTCTGACAATTTGGGAGAAGACAAATACTGAGCAAAGAGGACATCTTTGAAATTTTTGTTACCTGCAAATGATATTAAATCCCCTACCCCCTGATGTCAGACTTTGCTTTGTTGCCAAAGATAGAAACAATCTGTGACTAAGACTTTGTCAGAAGATGAACTTTCTGCTTCCTAAGCTCATTTGAGCCCTGACCCTCCGTCCATGCGATGGCCGGTCATTGTATCTCTTCTTACTGCCTGGTGGAGGAGTTAGAATTAGTCCTGGGCACTATCCCTTTCTGGCCCATTTTTCAATTATCAGAAGATTTAGCGGGCTTTTGGGGGGACCCTGCTCATCTTTGCTGCCCTGCGACCTCCCGAGTTAGCCCCTTTTATCTCTTTCTGGAAGGCCCACATCCTGGTATGCCACACTGCCCCCGGGGCTAAATAAACCCGTAAATCTAGCTTTTGTGTCCCTCTAATCCTTTTATTTCCTAAATCTTAGTTAATCCGAAAGGCTTGCTTTCATCTCTTTAACTGTCTACAGGGTCACCCTCGCCTCCTATCAGGCTCCTTGCAAACCCAGGAGAGAGTTGAAAGGCTTCCCAGAGTCTCCCCATTTCTCATTAGTTTCCCAGCAGATCAGGCAACACCTGCCAAGTGGCAATACTGGAGGCTGGTCCCCCGGGGGGGGCGGGGTCTGTGCGCTGGGGGACAGCCCCCAGAGCTGGCCTGCCCCAGGAAAGCCAGCTGCTCTCCCCTGGGTCTGCATGCCAACCTTGGAAACCTGCGACCACGGGCCAATGACAAGTCACATGGGGCTCAAAGAAACACAGGAGGGCTAATGCATGCTGAATACGTTTTATTCTCTGAAATTTAATAATGGTAAAATAAATAAGCAAACAAACAAATAAATCAGTTTATTCTTGTCTAACTTAAATGAAGATGGGTTTCGGGTTTGACCAATGTTACTCGTTGGAGAAAGCCCACAAACAGGCCACCCCGTCCTCCATCCAAAACCAGCACTTCCATTTCACCAGCTTCTAGATGCTCATTTGGAAAAGGGATATACTAGGAGTATGAACCTGACAGTCATCAGCATTCATAATTTTTCTCATCCAAGTCTCTCTGCTGACCTCTGTTTCCTGGTTTTTCTTTCCGGCGCACGCTCCCAGCCTTCCAGGGTTTGGGTCTCCTTCGCTCAGGGTCGGACGTTGGTGCTCACCAGCCTGTTCCTGCGTTGTCGGGATTGATCCATTCTGTTCTCAGGAAAGTAGCTAGAAACCCCTGCACGTAGAGTTAGGAGTGTGGGATGTTTTAACTTACTTTGATTTAGGCTTTTACCACCGGCTGAGCCGTGGCAACTTCCATCGCTCCCGTTTTCTCAAAGGTAAATAGGCAAAAATCATATCGACATTACAGAACTGGGTAAGGTTAACCGAGGGAAAAATGCAAAGCAGCTGGAGAGCGTGACACGTGACACGTGGTAGGTTAGAGACAAGGGCTGGTTTCTACCATCTACAAAGTTTTTTTGAGAATTTGTGAGATCATGGATGTGCAGGAGAGCCACTGTCTCTACAGACATCCAGAGTGTAAGTGATGTTTCCGTAGACATGATTGACTCGACTGGGTCGTAAAAGTACACGAATGATTAGAATACCCCAGTGAGGTGTCCCCCACCCCCTGCCTTGCCAAGAACCTAAAAATAATCATACCAATACTTAAGCGGAGGAAAAGATATCCCCAAGGCCAATGTAGCCGGCAGGTCGATTCTAGTTTAATTAACCAACAAATGGGACAATCTAAAGAAAGACTCTCTTATCAGATCAGCCAGTGAGGTGGGAAAAAGAGGGGTGATGGAGAGGCAAGTTGGTCCTGGTGGCCCAGCTCTCAGGGACGGGAGAGGCAGTCTGTCTCTGCAGGACACGAGCTGACTTCAGCTGTTTGACCAACAGCTGTAGAGTTTCACCCAACTCCTCCATCAACTGGTGACAGTAAGCTTCAAGACCGTCTCTTTCTCCTTTCTTTAAACCTGCCATCACCAAGCAACCTTCTGACCCCCGACTCTCTCACACAGGCTCCTTGGAAGGTGCGCCCCAGAGAGATGACAGTCCAATCCACGGAGAATTCTTCCTTGCACTAAATTCCAACTTTGCTGGTCTGGGCCACACAGCACCTCTCCAGAGGCAGGTCAGTGGGATTCCCCGTGGACACTCTGCTTTTTGCCGTCAGCTGCTGCGTCTACGGCTGCTGCCAGCCTGAGGACCAGCCCCCAGGTGGCTGCAGCTCACAGAGCAGTGGGGTGGGGGAGAGGCTGCCTCAGTGACAGTCCTTCGCATAATGCCAGCCCTGGTCCTAGGATCGCTCCTTTGACTTCAGCCCAAGCACTTGGAGATTCGAGACCTTGTTTAAATTTCTTTGTATTTCCCACCAAGTGTACAACCTAGAGCCCCACATACAGCAGGAGCTCAAAAATCCCTGCCGTCGAGGAGGAGAGCCGCTGCTGTGTCATGTTTTCGGAGCACTTTCTGGATGGCGTGCTGCCCTGAAGCCTGGACTTCGGCTGGGAAACTTCCTCAGTAACGAGTTTCTCAGCTCATGCCTTGGTCCATGCACGCTCCGCCCCGGGGTTGTGGCTGCTGTGTGTGCGACACTCGCAGTTCTCATCCTCCCTCCCCTCTCCCCTCCCCTCCCAGGCATCCTTCCTCCTTGTTCCCGTTGAAGAAACATCTTGATGTTACCTCTTGTGTAGAACTTACTTTGCACTTTTCTTTCCTTGTAACCCACTTTTAAAAAACACAATTGTAGCTCCCCTAGATTATCCTTCTCTTTTTTAAGCTTTTATTTATTTATTTATTTATTTATTTGAGATAGGACAGGAGTGAGAGAGAAGGAGAGCACAAGCCTGGAGAGCAGCAGGCAGAGGGGGAAGCAGGCTCCCCGCCAAGCAGAGAGCCTGATGTGGGGCTAGATCCCAGGACCCTGGGATCATGACCGATGCTGAAGGCTGACGCACAACCGTCTGAGCCACCTAGGTGCCCCGATTATCTGCTTCTTGATAAACTCCATGTTATATTCTATCTTAGAAGCACTCTGGGCAGAGGGTGTGTTCGATTAAGCCTCTGACTCTTGGTTTCTGCTCAGGACCTGATCTCGGGGTCTTGAGATCAAGCCCCCGCTGGGCTCTGCACTCAGCACATAGTGTGGAGTTTGTCCCTACCCCTCCTCACCAAACAAATAAATAAAATCTTTTAAAAAAAATGCTCTGTGCAAAAAATAAGAGCTCAAAGCATATTTTTTGAGAGAATGATAGCACTTGAACATGGCTCCCTTGGGTTTCTTTGGCCTTGGTGTTAGCTTATGCAACATTAAAGCTGGCTCTAATTTGCTTGGTGAGATATCGACCTACATCTGCTGGGGGTGGGGGTGGGGGAGGAGCCATATTTGTAACCCGTAGAATTCCATGAGAAATACTTGAAATATACTTGAAGGTCAAAAATTTCACTAATACGACCCAGTAACAGAGGGTTCTGTTATTTCCATGAAAATGTCTCATTTTCTAAGTTAATTTTATTATCTAAGCCTTGGTAGTAGATCAATACGGACGATAAGTAGCATGACAGTAATGGTCAACTCTGGGGTCCTCTTCACATACAGCCCCAGAAAAATACAGAGAATGGGCAGTCTCCCAGCAATCTGCCTGTTTGATGGGAACAGATCCTCCCTATCCCTTGAACTACTTGTGTGAATGATCAAATTGTTATTTCTCGGGAGTTTTGTGAAGGTCCAAATTTTTAATATTTTGAAGGTTTTAATGATTTCCCCCCCTAAGAAATGAGTTGTTTGTTTTTAATAGTATATCAAGCCAACATTTAACTCTTGAGATACGAAGTTTGTTAACAATTAAACAGAGCAAAATGAGACGGGTCTTTAAGGAGCTGACTACCTCAAAAAAAAAAAAGAAAAGAAGAGTAGCCACAAATAAAATGTATAAAAACATAGTGACAGCAATGTACAAACATAGACCTAAACACAAGAGCTTCGCAGAGAGGGGCACAGAAGTGTTAAAAGGTTTTCTCCGGGGCTATGAACAACTGGAAACTGTTCCCAAATTCCAGAACACATTCATTTGAGCAAATCAACCCTTCCAGTCTGGCAACAAGAAAAGCCAGATGTGGTGTGGGAACCAGTTAGAGAGAGGACACTTTGTCCTTGAGTGTCCTCTCCTGTGACCTAGTAAAAAGTCCCCACTTTGGCCTCTACGCCCTGGGTGCTGGCTTGTGAGCTCTGTGCCCAGGGGACCCACCAGGTGCTTTCTTGTTGATCCACACCACACCAACACGCACGTATGTGCTCATGGACGTGTCGCCAATCCAGAGAGAGAGAATGTGGGTGTCCACAGGGCTCGGAGATTTTGCAAGGCCCCCCAGCCCAAACTCCCAGGGGATTGTCTTTTAGTGGCTTCAAAATACTGATCAAAAATAGGCCTGAGACTCTAAGAACAAAGCATTTCCAACGTCAGGGCTCTCCAGTCCTGCTAAAGTGTGGAAATAACACAGTGCTTAAATGGGAATAACATACAGACCCTCTTCAGAGGGAAAACAATTCCTTTGCATCCCTAGAGCTGACTTAAACCTATTTTGCAATATTAAATATCCACAAACTTAAATATCCACAAATGCTAAATGATATGGAGTGTCCTTACAGTGTTAATCTGTGCTAAGCCCTGGAGGCAGCCGGACTTAAGTTTCTAGCATTGGGCAGGATGGGGGCTCAAGATAAAAGCTAATTAGTTTTTGAGAAATAGGGTTACATTTTAACACCTGTTTATGTGATCCAGAAAAATGACCTGCTACCATATATTCAAACGTATAGACCACCGTTAAAATTTAAAATCGCTTCAGATACCAACCACAGTGATGTCATTTGCTAGGAAATTCTACTTCGATGAAAATTAAAGCATTGTTTCCCCAGAGAGAGAAAGAAAACACACTTGGTGGAAAGAACACGTTTACCCAAACCCTCTGTGTTTCTCAAGCTGTGGAGCTATTCAGGCTGAATATTTTTGCTCTGTGAGAAATTTTTTTAAGTCTGTTTTCATTTCAGTGTTAATCTAGAAAAATTATTTTTATTAGATTAAAAAAAAAAATCTGAGGGGTGCCTGGCTGGCTCAGTCGGTGGAGCGTGTGACTCTTGATCTCGAGGTTGTAAGTTCGAGCCCTATGTTGGCTGGGTGTGGAGTTTACTTAAAAATAAAATCTTTAAAAAAAAAAAAAAAGCTGAAGTCTCCATATAACACATGAGAGACAGCACCTTCTAGGAGGAAAGAACAGGACGAGCTGCCCCTCCAAACCCCTCTGTGAATCTGGGTTTGAAGAATCTTCAGAGGGAACCACTGGGGCTGAATGCCACAGCCCTCTGCCCAGCCTGGCTCGTGCCCAGTGGGAAGATCACACAACCTACTTCCAAAGGTTATGGAGCTCTAACGGGGAGACCTCAGGAAAGGCACAGCTGCCCCAAGGCTCACGTAGCTCTCTCCTTCCTAGGCGGAGGATTTTGTTTTGTTTTGTGAATATGTAGACTGATGAAAAAAGCATGAATTTAGAGACAAAGTTTTGGATTTCTTCTTGCCGTATCTATCACCCCAAAGCCCTGTTCCTTTCAAACTGGATATCTCAGCTCACAACATTCCAACTGTGAGGTCCCAGGCGGACTCCAGAGCACAGAACGGAATAGAATGAAGAAAACAGCTTAAAGAGTAGACCAACAAAACTTTGCCCAACAAACTGATACATATTTGTGTGTAAAGTGTGATAAATGAACAGAGTGCTGTAACGGGGAAGATAAAGGTAGCATGACTCAGAACAGCTTCTTAAAGATAATATTTGGAGGGCGAAGATTTCCTTCTTGGATATCTTTTAGGGAAAGAATCGGCCATACATACGGGTGGATTGTGTAATTATAATCAGTAGGACTGGAAGGATGGCAAAAAGGGTTCTCCTCACTCTAAAATAAGTCCTTAACTCCCAGCATCCAGCATCTCGGATCAGATATTTCTGTTTGGTTCTCCCCGGTGGGGTCACAAGGTCGACAGGGAGCTCCTGGAAGGAAGGCCAAACTCCACGGAGGGAAAGTAGGGGTTTTACCCACGGCTCACCGGTTCGGTAGGGGCCCTGTGGGCGGGTGGAGTCAGTGTTTAGGGAAAGGAGCAGGTGGAGACCCCGTGGTGGGTAGTCAGGTAGTTATCCCACCCGAACCCAGGCAAGAACTCACCCAGGCCTGGATTAGGTAAGTATCGAGTGAAGATGCAAAGAAAGAGGCTGATGGTCTGCTTGCCCCAGCAGGATCTGTAAGACAGGTCTCCCCTTTGAGTTCCTGCACCGTGACTTTCCTCTGAAGTGTGTAGTCCATGGAAACTTGTGTTTTACTGAACTTGTGGACAGATAAGTTGTAAGCTCATTTTTCCTATAGGGCTATTTCCCACCATTTACCTCTGGTCCTAAGCTGGCACAGGTAATTAAAAAAAAAAAAGTAGAGTTCAAGTCCACTGATGCTGCTACGCCTTTAGGAGATTCTTGCTTCTTTCTCCCACTCAACATCTTTCCTCTGCAGGTGACTGTTGGACTCATGGTAGCAGCAGGAAATGGGAGGTGATGGAGAGTTGGACTTCAGGACTGATAACGTCCTGCGGGTGGGCTTCTTTCTGGTTATGTATGGTTATTCCTCAAAAAGCAATGTGGGGCAACAGGAAATCACAGACTCTTAGTCTGAACTGGGTCTGAATCTTGGTTTTGTCTCCTGGGCAAAATACGAATTCTCTCCTGCCTTCAATATCCACATTTGTAGGGGCACCTGGCTGGCTCCGTTGTTAAATGTCTGCCTTCAGCTCAGGTCACGATCTCAGAGTCCTGGGATCGAGCCCCACATCGGGCTCCTTGCTCGGCGGGGAGTCTGCTTCTCCCTCTCCCTCTTCCACTTACCCTGCTTGTATTCCCTCTCTTGCTGTCTCTCTCTGTCAAATAAGTAAAATCTTAAAAAAAAAAAAAATCCACATTTGTAAAGCGGAGCTAGTAGGACCGATATGAGGCATGTTCCCTGACATGCAGTCGGCTCTCCCTAAAGGCTATTTTCAACCCCCTGTTCAATTTTTCTGTTTAATGATTTGAAGAGCTCAGGTCACTGCAAGGATGTTTAGGAAGCATTCCCAGCCCACACCATGTCTCCTCTTCCTGCTGCCCAGGCTGTCAATGGCATGGCCATTCCTCATGTGCCAGGACCCACGTAGGAAGAGCAAGGTGGGGGTCAGACGAGCTGGAGCGCAGAGCCAACCCTTGAATAGGTTAACACCAAAGTCCATGGACACAGCCGGGTGGGGGTCCACAAGGAAAGGCCAGGGATGGAGGAGCAGGAGAGAAAGAGAAGGTGTGTGCTGAGGGAGAAGTACGAGGACACGCGTAAGGGGCTGGCGCCTGGGCAGGCATCTGTCATCCCACTTGGACGCTGCCGTGCTCTCGATGTATGGGGCGCGTGTGGATTCCCACGGTGACAATCAATGACTGACAGAGCAAAGCGTACCATGCACATACTAGAACTCAAGCACTTCATAGGCCCGGACTCTGGCCCCCCACAACACCCCTGAAAGCCCTTCTCAGATTCAGATACTCAAGAGTTCCGTCACATGCCAGGGTCCTAGAGCCACACCGAGGTGGCGGACGGCAGACTCGAGAGCAGGGCTGTGACAGGCAGCTGCTGCTCATTCCACGACCTGACACGGTCCCGCCACACAACAGACCATCTCATCTCTCTTCCTTGGTTGAGAAGTTCCTCGTTCCTCACTGTATTTCTAGCTGCCCTGTCCTTGGCCTGTGTCTGCGCAGGAGGCTCTGGGGGGGAAGAGTGAAGGGGCCCATCGAGCGGCCAGACAGCTGTGACCGATGGGATCCCCTTGGGGAGCAGCAGAACCCTCCTCCGGGCAGTGGCCTTCTCGGCTCAGGATCTGTCGTGGGGCAAAACCAGTCTGCCTGTCCCTAGAGGAGCCTTTAGAGAAGGCCTTGCCGTAGACTTACTGTGTAGAGAATCAAGTGAAGTACAAAGGGTCTGATTGGAAACAAAGTTGGGGTTTTTTTTTAGTTTAGTTTAGTTTTTCTTTTTTTCCAGCTCAGCAGCCCTGGAACTGGCCATTGTCCAGTGACCTGGAGCCAAGGCTCTTCTCCTTTGCTGCTTTACGGGGTGGCTGAGATGGCACCTCTGGTGACCCAGTGAGGAGGACATGACCCGGTCCACCTTGTGAGGAAGCCCAGCCCGGCTGCCAGTCCTCAGATGGGAATGAAGGCAAAGAAATAATAAAGAAAATGCCAAGCAAATCAGCCCCATCGGCCAGGAAGTCTGGGGCCTTCGCTCACAGGCTGCAACAGAACTGTGCCAGGTTATTTGAAAAGACCCAGAAGGCCCAGGAAGGCAGGGTGAGGCAGCCCTAAGGCCACTGAACATCTGCCTTCCTCGTGTCCTGGGATTTCTCAGGGTCGCCTCCGTCCACAGTCCACATCTTGGGTGTGGCAACAGAGCTCAGAGATAAGGTTTGGAATGAGGTGCCCACCACCGTTGAGGACCTCTGTCCTTAAGCCTCAGGCAACCCGGGGGTCACGTCAGTCCCTAGCTTCCACACTGATACAGGACAAGGGGCTTCCTGGCAGCAATTGGGGGTCAGTCCTATAGAGGGAACATGCAGAGTTATCCCAAACCAGAGGGACCCGGATGCGGGCTGCAGGAGGTGCCTGAGCCCGAGTCACCGCCAAGGGAAGATACTTCAGAACCTCCTTGTCTGATGTGTTGTCCTAAATCTCTTCTTTCTCTGCATTTCCAGGACCACACCCTGGCCCCTCTGGAGCTGCCCTTCCCTTTCTCTCTCCTACACAGGCCTGGCCGGTCCCCTCCTTCCTCCAGCCCTCACTTACCCTGGGAACCCAGGACACCCACTGTCCCCAATGTGTCTCTCACCTAATCCCCTTGGCTTCAGCTGCCATTCGTATGTTCAAAGTCCTAAACTCCTCGTACTGGTCCAGACCCTTCTCTTGAACCAGCCCTGCATTCCCAGGAGCCAGCACACCCCCACGTGGGGGCTCATGGACATCGCCAATGTGCCTGGCCACACAGAACTGGTTATCTCTCCTCCCAGATGCCCCCACTCTATCTTCTGCCTCAGCAGAGGCCATGATTACACCCTCAGCTGTCCCCATAAGTCTGTGGAGTCAGGTTCTGTACCTTTCCTGCATGGCCCCAGCCCTTGCATGGGCATTCCTCCTGGAAGTGAGCCAGCCCTAAAGGTTCCCTCACCTGCAATTGTTTTGGGAGACCTAAGTCATGTCTCTATCCCTGCATGGTCTCACATGCCTCTCTTTGGACCAGAACCCAGCACCCATGGGTGGGAACCTTCTGGTTCCATCGCTGCCTCCCCGGAGCCTGGAACCCCAGAGCCAGGATCCGGCCCCACACAGCCCAGCCCAGCCAGTGTAACAAGTGTTCAATAAATGCATGCTAATTGAGAGCGAGGGATGAGTAAGTGGATCATTTTCAAAGCAATAGACCCAGGAGATGAAAATGAACGCGAGAGCTTCCACACCAACTGATGGCCGTAGGTAGAAGTCTTCCCATTTCTTATTTAGCCAGGAACATTTTGGAGCACTTCAATCTCTCTCACAGGCACGGCTGATGCAGTGCTGGGCGGCACAGCCAGAAATAAATCCCAGCCCTGGTGAGACCTGCATGTTAGTGGCAGAGTAAATACGGAAGGTAAACTGTCAAGTAACAGTAAGCACTGGGGCCGCGGGGAGGGTCTGGGGAGCAGGGGGTGGACGAGCTGGCCAGGGGGACTCCCCAGTGAAAAGGGGAGGCAGGCAGGGCTGCAGATGGCCCCCCCCCCCCCCACCCGAAGAACTCCCAGGTAAGGAAGGCAGGAGGGATCTTGAGGGCCTTGTGCGCCTGCGGTCTTTCCGGAGCAGCGAGTTCTACAAAAAAGGGCCGCTTGTCATTGAAGCTTGCAGTCCATCGGGGAGAAAAATGAATGCAAAAATGAACCCGTTCAACCTGGTTCTCGGAAAAAGAAAATGTTTGGGATGGGGGAGGACATGGTGAGGGAAAGACAGGGAGACAGTAGCTCTCGGAGGGACCGCTGGGGAGCGGCAATTTCCCTCCTCTTACCCTCATTAGCGGCTGTGGCAGCTTCCCTGGGGCTGCAGCGACCACATCACTGGGGATTTCGCGGGAGCCTGACCTCCTCCTCCAACCAGGCTGCCCGGGCCAGGGCCCAGCGGGCCGGGCACCGTTCAATCGCTGTCTGTGTGCATCCGCAGGGGCCTGGACAAGGGGGCTTTAGAGAAGGAGTTGGCCACTAGCCCCGCTGTGGCAAAAAGAATTCCAAGGAGGGAGGGTGGATTATTTCCAGGAAGAGAAAGCAGTGGCTGAAATGGTGAGTGCAGAGGGAGCCTGGCCACAGGGAGGGGTCTGAAAGCCAGGATGGACCTGGCTCAGGCTCTCCAGGCCTCAGCTCTGCCCTTTGGACCCTGGCCTTGGCCTCAGGTGAGAAGAGGGATTGTCTGCTTGTTCAGGTGCTCGGTTAAGGGCAACCCCGGAGCAGGTTTCCGGGTTTGCTCTGTACACGTGGCCAGTGGACAGAAATGGCAGGACCCCGCTGAGCACCGGGCACCAGAGACGCCCCCGCCCCCCAGAGTCCCACCAAATCTCGTCCCCAGCAAGCCCACTCTTCCGGCCCTCTGCTCACTCTCTGCTCCTTGCTGCCCACTCCTGACTCTTTTAAAATGGTAATAACTGCGAAACACTTGGGAGTAAACTCCCCCAAGCCCCTCTGTTCCCCCCAGTGTAGTGTGTGAATTCATTAAATTCTTTCCTTGGGGCCCGCGCTCCCCCAAGGCCATGGGTGCTCTATAGAGAGGAGGAATGGGGAAAATGTTTGAGCTGGGGGGGGGGG